>NW_021632901.1:0-21888 GCF_004799145.2 Neltuma alba
AATTTAGTCATTTTTCAAATGAATAAATACTTTCACCTAAGAAAAGAATATTATTATTCTGTATCCTGAACTTGTTAATTTATATTGTAATATTGTTATTTAATATCAAATCTAGTCATTGTCCCGGGCTGACACTATAAGTGAGAATACGGAGCAGGACCGAAATTTCAAAAATATCCTAATTTGCTAGGCCCATTTCACAGGCTTTTGGCTCATTTAAAGAAAAAATGCTATTTTTATATTTTTCATATTTTTTATCAAAAAATGAAAATAAACCAATGAAATTATTAATAAATGACATAAATATGAACAAGTTAAGTTACAAATACAAAATATTAGCATATCTAACATTCAAGAACATCTAAAACATCTATTAACAAGACAACAGTATTCCAAAGTTAACCATCAATAGTGCAAATGTACAAAAAACAAACATTATCATTATTTTTTGAAATTTCATCATCACTATAGTAATTGCTTTTTTTCATGCATGTGCTCTTCTTTATAGCAAAAATATCAAGTTTTTTTTTTATAGGAATTTCGCTTTTAAATTTTACAGTCTAGTTATTATTTTACTTTAGTTTGAGAAGAATTATTGTTGAAACTCATAAATTTCTAATTCAAATTATAGAATCACAACTTATATAAGTATAAAAAAAAATACTCTCTTATGAAATATATACGGTTTAAAAATATCAATACATATAATATAAAGCAAATCAATATTAAACTCCAAATTAACCCATTTTTTAAAAATTTAATTGGACAAATTATTGTCTAAAACCAAATAAATCAAACCATTCTGTGAAATTTAATTTCAAAATGATAATAATAACTAAATATTCAAAATATCATTAACAATATAAAAAAATTAATAATATTACAATTATACAACAGAATTTTAAAAAATAAAAAAATTATAAAAAGGTCTAAACGGGCCGGCTCGTTTAAGTCCTCAGCCTTATAAGGCTAGCCTTTTTAAGCTTCTTTTCTATTTGAAGGAAAAAATTCCAAGCCTGGCCCTTATAATTTTAGGTCTAAACAGGCCGATCAGACAAGCTCAGCCCGTTTTTCCAATTCGAACTGACATAATAGCATATTGGTTATTTTCTCACATTTTCATAATTTAACTTCATGCTTTCTCTCTTTCTCTATCATTTGGAAATATTAGCCACCCCTTTTGAATTTACTATTTTCAATTTTTTTTTGGGTCAGGTTTTCTAAAAGAAAACTTAGACCCTAACACTATCATCAACCATTCTAACCACTACTGGGCCCAAACACACTAGTAGAAAAAGGCCATTTAACTGTGGTTAAAATAGGCTTTTCACAATGGTTTGGAGCCGCAATGAATTCCTGTGAAAATAAGACTTTCCATGGCAATTTTGAATAAAACGCCATTGAAAGTAAATTTTTCATGGTGGATTTATGTAATAAAATGCCGTGGAAAGTGTGATTCTAATGGTGGTTATAGTAATTAACTTCTGTTAAAAACTCATTTCACGGCAGTTATTGTGAATTTTGTTTTTTTTTTACAAGTTCTGATCAATTTCCTTTACAACCTCCCTGCAATACCAATTACAGACTAATTCCAACCATCGTAGCAAAAGAATGCAGAACCATTTCAAGACATAAACGCAATCCTAACACTAACATTACTAATGTTTCAAATTCTTATTCAATCAACTACACCTAATCATCAACAACTTAACTAGTTAATAATATATAAAACAATGAATTTAAATGTGAATGACTTAACTATTTCACATTTTCAAAACTTTCAAGCAATGTTGTTGACTAAGTATCCCCTATTATGTTGATTTCTTCAGGGTCATGTGGCACACTATCTTAAAATGCATATAAATTAAAAATAATACAGTCATTATTAGTCCACTTGATAAAAAATGTGAAGAGAATTGAAGAATTACAATGTAACTTATATTTACGCTGTCTAACTTCTTAGTAACCCCTGTCTCAATGATGTCATTCATATAGCGGATGGCATCATATCCGCATTCAACACTCTTGGGTTGACAATAGTACTAACAAAATAAAATATAAAGTTGAATATCTAACTTTGATCATTTAAAAAAATTTATAAACATTAACCTTGATTATTTAAAAAATTTATAAATATATGCTTAGCTCAAAACGATATACTTGTAGGAGAATCAATATTGGTGGTTGCTTATTTTTTCTCTTGGCTACAATGTTAAAACTATGAAAAACCCTATCAGCAATCAGGAAAAAAATGATATTAGAGCATATTTTGTAAACTTTACATGTAATAAATATAAAACATAAACCACGTGTTAATAGCATTTTTGGCTTCGTCTTGTGGAGCTCCATGAAGGGAATCGAACTAATAGACATTGTTATCAAGGGAAACAAAAACAATTAGGATCCAATGATAACTACAAAATACGAACCTTGTTAATTATAATCCTGTATATATAATTTTGTGTGCCTCAAATATAATAATATACTTACCCTTCCACATAAGTTGTAAAAATAATATTTTTTTTTGGTTGAGTCATTATGGTTATCATGTAGATTGACTTCGCTTCCATAGTATTTATTACTTTCTGCACCTTTTGAGGACACAGCCATATGTGCCCTCAAGTCCATTATCCCTACAGACGTGGATATAAAGTGCCTATTGTTCAAGCAAGAGACATTAGGACATGCATAAATATAACATGAAATAAGAAAATGATATTGTAACTTGCAAAATAGTCAGCTGCATGAAGGCTATATCCGGCTCCTCAAAGTTGAGGAGCTGAACAAGATCTTTCTTGTTAATGGTAAAGTCATATATTAAATCTGAACCCACAACTCCTAGCGGCATTTTGAAAGTAAGTGGCTGCTCCATATTTTGCAACATGGCAAAGAACTACCAAACTTCCATACATAACCGCAATGTTGGAGCAAGAGGCTTGAGGACAAGAACTATGCTCTTTGTCACATTCTTCACTGTCATTTTTGTCACATCTCGAATTTTGGGCCTAGAAGTATCAAAATTAGTCTAAAATGGGCAGGCTACCAGACCTTTTTTGGTAGAGGTCCCAGAGATTTCCTGGAAGGACAGTAGGATTCCTAGGGACTAAATTACAAAAGGAAAGTTTTCTGGGACTGAAAAAAGAGAAAGTTAGAGACTCTAGTGAAGTCTCGAGACTTAAGAATGAGAAATAGAGATGAATGTAGGCCAATAGTTATGTTAGAAGCCTCAATGAGGTGAACTTTGAGGTTAAGCCAAACCAGGGATAAAAATGTAATTTTGTAAAGTTTTGGGCTGGTAAGGGCAAAAATAAAAATTATGCCTGAAAATCCCAGAAAAATCCTAAAAAATGGGAAATGGTAGGTTAAGACTTGAACACTTCATAAAAATTACAGAAAAATGGGAATAAGGTTCAAAGGCCTGTATAAGGCTAAAAATGACAAAAGCCCCTAGAAGGAATTTGTGGAATTCCCATAGTTTTGACTGATTTGGAATATTTTCAAAAATGAATTATTTAAAGTATAAGGGAGGTCTCAGATAATTGGAAGAAAATGGAAAAAATATTTGAGGAATTATCATATGTTTTAAAAATAATTCCTCCCCAAAAAGCGAAGAGGTTGGCTTCAATAGAATTTAAAGTCTATTTATACATTATCCGATGAAAATCAAGGTCAACTGTCTAGAGGTGACTTTTGAGTTAAGAAAAATCAGAGAAATTCCTTGTGATGAATGAATAGTATTGGTACTCGGAGATAGATTCTCGAAATTGTGGATCGGTAGAAAGAATTCAGTCAAGATCACTCCGAAATAAATATTATTAATTATTTTAATTATTTTAATGGAAGAACAAAGGAAGAGCATCACTCTCTCTTTAGGCATGTTATATAATGCCATGTGGATTTATTTGAGGTGAGAAAATATGTGCCATAACATGTCCCAATGGTCCCGGGTAAGTCAAGGCCCGAAAAAGACACCATATACGGTGCAGAATGGCAAGATAGGTGGAAGAATACTTAAGGGTGTATTTTGCACGAATTTTATATTAATTTCCTCTATATTTTAATGCTAAAATGATGGAGGAATATAGAGGAGACAAGTATACGATTAGATGGGAAAAGAAGGTATTACGTGTATGGCTGGACATAAGACACGTGTACGGTTGGATTAAACGCATATGAATTGATGATGTAAGCATGATGTCATCATGATAAAGTAAGTATGATGTCATAGGACACTTGTCACTATAAGATAAAAGAGAAAATGGACGGTCCAGATCAAGCCACATACTTTTAAAATCAATAGCCCAAATTCAGTCTTGTTTTCTATAAATACCCCCTCCCCTCCCTCATTTTCGTCCAACATAGAGGAAACCTTGGGGAAGCTCGAAAAAAATGGTTTCTAGAGAGAGAAGAAGAGGGAGAAAGATCATATGCAAGATCAAGCTCTAAAAGAAGGTATGTTTATGGTTTTTGATGTAGTTTTCACTACCTTTATTGTTCTTGAGCTTGTTTATGGATTGTAATGATTTTTGGGAGCTTGAAACTCTAGAGGGACATGCTGCACGAAATTTTTAAGAATAGGAGAAGATGAAATTGATATTAGAATAATGTTCAAAGCCTTGAAAGGAATACGAATCAAGTGGTTTTATGCAGAAATTGGTTGAATTTCATGACTGTGTAACTTGAGTAATATTTCAGCCAGGGCTGGTTCTTAGGGCCAGAATTGGATTTTGATGATTTTGATGCTTCCAAAATGTTTAAAATGAAAAATTATGCGGGGTAAAGGTGAGAAAACAAGTTTGGAAGCACTAGAATTAAAAGTGGAATGTTGAGCCCTAAGACCCTATGTTCGGCCAGATCAAGTTGAGTAGGAAGGAGTTTGATTTTGATTATTTTGAGCTTGGAAATGGATTCTACATGCAAAATTGTGTGGGAATAGTATGTTGAATTAATTTTGGAAATGTTGAAAATCAAGCTCAAAAGTTAGAAACTAATATAACTCAAAGAAAACAAAGTGTTATGTTGTTGATTACCATGGCTCTAGTGAATGAATAGAAATGATGTGTTGATGCATTTAGGGTCATGAGACATTGAGGAAGATGAATGTAAAATGTTAAGCAAGCAACCCCAATGGTTGGAAGCCTTCTTGTGTGCTTGATGTGTATGTGTGTATGTGCTATTAATGCCATGATGTGACTAAGTCATACTGCTGAATTATGATTACTATGTTTAGTTAAGCATGCCTTGGTGTTATGTTATATGAATATGAATGGACTAGCTTACTTTCCATGGCATTTCACTATACATGAATGATAAAGTTATATGCACAAAAGCATGTCATACACTTACTACATCCATCTTACATGCATAAATGGTAATGTTTGCTACTGAGATTCTCCCGAATCTCACCCTCCCTTAACCAACCATACTAGGTGCAAGAGGATGAGAGAAGAAATCAAGAAGTGGAGCAAGAAAGAGAGGAAAAGAATTTAAGAAATGTATTACATTACGCTGTACACTTTGTATACCAATGTATGTTGTAATTGTGCCATTGATGGTATGTGATGATAAATGATGATGTTGGATTATGTAATTGGCTATGATAATGTATAGGAATGGTATTATGTATAGAAAGACTTAATCATGAACTGTTAGTGCAAATTATGGGGATAAGCCATCCCTAATTAGACAACAAAATAGTGGCAAAGTGGAAGTGAGGCAAATAATTAATTTGGCTCATGAAATTTGACATGATTAAAGGACACATCCTAAGCTTTAAAACAAGTGATAAATTACTTAAAACGGATGTGTGTGCTAAGAGTTATGTCCTCCTGAAGTTGGACCTGTAATTTGAAACGTAAACAGTGAATAGTAACCCAACTAATTATGTTGAAATTTTCAATCTACGAGCTTATTTCATGAATCGCTTGAACCGCAATGTTTCCAAACGTGTACTCTGAGAGGTTAAAGGAAGGATGTTTTAATTTTCTTTGCCGTTGCTACGAGCTTTCCAACCGGTTTTCTTAGCCATAAAATGAAATTTCCTTTAGCCTGGGCTAGTAGTCAAACCTCATCAGTAGGGTTGGGTACTGGTGTACCGCCTCAACCATTACGACCATTATAGACTTTATCCACTATCACCTCTTTTGGAATTTTCTTGCCATGGATTGTTGTTTCTGAGAATGCTCGATCATTAACGACATGGCGAGATGAACCTTCAAATTCCACATAGAGAGCATACGACAGTCTATTGTCTTGGGCAGGGTCAGGGCTAGGGTCAAGGTCAGACACTATCACCTGTTTCGTCTGATTATTACTGCCCTTCCCATTTTTAATCATAGGTGAACTCTGAAACATAGAAAGAAATTACTTAAGGCAATGGATGAAATGAACATTGATAAGATTTGAAGAGATGTGTGATTATTACCTACAACAGTTTAGACACCTGAGGCATCTGAAATCTGGTTGTGCCCATCGTCATCATAGCTTGTTGAAACTTGACATCGAACGCTTCACACATCTTTTATATCTCAAACCATATAACAAATCCCAAATTATTTAAATAATGGACAAATTAATCAATCAACTAACCAATAATATAAGAAACAAATACAAGATAAATTTAAACAACTATAACTACCAAACAAAAAACAACAATCTTAAACCAATTCAATGAATAAAGATTTTTAAAATTAAAACTTCTGAATCCAAAACGGGAACATAGATGATATCTATTTGCTATGAAATTTTAAACAACACTTTATCATTAATCAAAGTTCATAACAAAAAAAAAAATTGGCCAAAACACTTAACATATTATTTATTGAGATTTCAAACTTAAGAGTTAATCAACATTTAAACATGTTTCTAGTGCCATGTATAGGAAGTAATTGCAGTTTTTAATTTCAAATATTACCAACCAACTCTCCAAACACAAAAGATACTCTCTTAAAGCTAGAACTTTTAAATCCAAAACGGGAAACAAAATTATATCCATTTGTCATGAAATTTTAAAACACTTTATCATCAATCAAAGTTCATAACAAAAAAAAATTGGCTAAAACACTTAACAGATTATGTATTGGTAAATTCTCAAAGTTTATTACAAAAATTTGACAAAATTTTGAAATAAAATATCAAAAAATTATTAAAAAAATTTACAAACTTAAGAACTATCACTTTGAACATTTAAACATGTTTCTAATGCTATGTGTAGGAAGTAATTACAATTTTCAAACTCCAAATGTCACCAACTAACCCCTCAAGCATATAAGATACTCAAAATACACAATGCAAAACGTCCAAAATGAAAAACCAATCAACCGATTTTATATATAATAGATTTATATCATCAAAACATCCAATACAACAAGAAAAAAAGGAAAAGAATGAATGCAGAGGAAACTCATGCAGTGGGAGACGAGTAAAACGCCAGAAGAGGCGAGAATGATTGGTGAAAGACTTCGGCAAGCAAAAAGGTAGCGAATGGAGGATAAAAAATGACAATAAAAGGAGGGGATTTGTCAGAAAATACAGGGTGGTGGGACAGACTAGGGGACTACGACGCTGTAAATTGTGAAACTGCAAAACTGTAGAAACAAAAATACATGACAAGGATTTATTTGAAAACTTTTCACGACGATTACACAAATAACTGCCTTAGAAAGAACTTTTCAAAAGCTTTTTGACGGCAGTTATATTAATAATCGCTAAGGAAAGTCAATCGTCACACCATATAATTTTAAAAATGTCACTGCCTCTTTTTTCATAGTGTTTTTATGTTTAACCGCTGTAAAATGACATCATTGAATGTATTTTTTACAGTAGTGGTGAGAACATCCAACAAGGGGAGGCCCTTTTTTCTTTTTAATGAAAAGACAGATTTGTCAACATTTAAGCAAAATGATAGCCAAGCGTTTCAGCTTCTTTACATGATATTGTATCAAAAAAACAGTCTAGATAAAAACATAGGAGCCCAATGAAAAATTAAAAAAAAAAAAAAGAGGCAGAAAACAACAATAACATGAACACTAGAATAATAAAGAGAATAGCTTAGAATTGGATCAACATATCTCCAACTATAATAGAGCAAAATATGATGCGAAAACAGTCAAGAATAAGGCAACAGCACTAAGGTCAGTAGCAAACTATCTATTGCAACTATGTAGGCCTTAAAAATCTAAAAAAATGACAAGCCAACCATAACTCACGAATTGATAAGAAGTAGTACGACCATAAGAAGGCCTCTTTGCAGCAACAGGTTTTAAGAACCAACCAAAAAACTTCTTTCTCAAAGGAATCCACATTCCCCTGCTCATCTCATTATCTCAATGAGCAGAGAATGCTCATCACCTCAACGGCGGCCTTTGGGATGAGATATCACTTCCTCCACCTTTTTAAATAGACTTTTTCATTAATTTTATTTTTTTATCTATAACCTTGAGTCATTAATATAAAAACTAGTTTACTAATTTGAATAGATTAAGAAAACTAGTTAAATTAATTATTTATAATAATTAGGTGTTGTCTTTTTTAGAATATCCTTGCTAATCATAATACGTATTAGCTAGAACTACCATTTGATGATGGAACATTTAACATGTGCAATTACTATTACCACTATTTTGGAAAAATGGATAAATATGAGATATGAAATGAATTGTAGTCTTATATTTATAACCAAATTGAATATCATACTAACTCTTATATTTAGCATTCTAAGATTTTTTTTTTTTAGTAATACTTAGTATCCAAAACTAATTAATTTTTAGTAGTACATCCAAAATATGTTTCAATTCGTGAGTATTACTTAAAAAAAAAACTTTAGAGTGCTGGATGCACCAAAAATCAATTTATAATACTGGGTATACAGGAAAAATATTTCAAGATAGTGGATGCAGTAAAAATTAATTAATTTGGAATACTAAGTATTATTGAAAAAATACTTCATGATATTAGATACATTAAAAATTAATTAATTAATTAATTTAAAATATTAGGTGCCACTGTAAAAATACTTTAAGGTCCTAGATGCACTATAAGAATAATTAATTTATGATATTAGGTGCACCTAGAAAAATACTTTAACTTGTTGAGTGTTCTAAAAATTAATTAATTAGAAGGGAAAACTAATATGGAGGTCCTTATAATTTATCTTAATTTTTAATTAGGTCCTTAGAATTTTTTTTCTTTTCATTAGGTCCTTTAAGTTTTCACCGTTAAAACTAGTTAGTCCCTCTTCTTTAAAACTGTTAAATCAGAACTAACGCAGTCTAAAATCCGCAAGAAAGGGAGAGGTGGTAACAACTACACAAAGCTTTGACAGCTAGACGTGACTAAGCATTCATTGAGTTCCATCGTCTTCTCTAGCCAAGCGAGATTCATTGTAGTTAGTTCTACGCTCTCTGCTAGTGCCTCTCTCTCTCTCTTGAATGCCTGTGTGCTCTCTCTCTTGAATGTTTGTGTGCTCTTTCTTTTTGTATTCAGTTCTACTCTCTCTCTCTTCCTCTCTTCTGTGATTGCGTACAATTCATGCTCTCTGCTTGTGTACTCTCCCGCTAGTTTATCTTCTGGTGTGCTTCAATCCCAATCTATTTTCTAGCCTCAAGGCGTATAGGTGAATTTGTATCTAGTTCTCGAAAAATGACGCGTAGAGAAGTTCTCTCACCATTATTTTTTCATCTCGCTATTATTATTTATCTTATTGTGTGCTCTAGTTTCAAGTCTCCTCTGGTTGTGTTTCACTTTTGTATGTGTGTTGGAAAAGAAGGTTCATACATATATAGCAGCACATTCAGAAAGGATTCTGCAGTTTTTTCAATTTGGCCGCTTGTTTCATACTTGACTGACTTCAGTTCAGAATTTTATGATATTTTTGTTTGACCAAAAGTTGCCATAAAAAAAAAATCAAAAGGAAAAACTTCCCATACAATTATATTCGGTCCCTTGGGTTTGAAAGACGCCATTTCAGCAATGCATAATGACAAAATATGCATCAGGCCATCAATGAGTTTTTATAACCTTAGAATTTGCGCAAAAGCCATCTTCAACCCATATGGGATTTCCCCTTCAGCACCTTCGACAGCTTGTGTCGCTGGTCTGAATTTCTCTTCACCCACGATTTGCACAAAAGCCATTTTCAGCCTCAATCTTCTGTGCTCTTACTCTTTCAAATATCAAGTGGCAACTTTGCTTGCTTTTCTGCAGAAGAGTTCAATGACCTCCCTTTTGACTGCAAACCCCAGACCATTCCAACTTCCAAATGGCTTTTGCCTTTCGTTCTCTGTAACCCGACTTGGCTCCGCCCTTGTGTTTGCTCAATCCACGTTGCAATCTATGTCCATATGTGTGCTTAATCAGATCTTATTTAGCGCCACATCATCTCTGTCAAGTTTAACTAACGGCATGTCAAAGACTTTTTAAACGGAAGGACTAACACAATTAACTGAGCAAACAATAAACCCTTGATAAAAAGAAAAAAAACTCTAAGGACCTAATTAAAAACTAAGATAAACTGTAAGGATCTCCATATTAGTTTTCCCTAATTAGAATACTGGATATTATTAAAAAATATTTTGAGATGCTGACTGTAACAGGATATTAAATTTTTCTAAAAAAAGATAAAATCATCATCGTCATTATCATCATCATCTTTTAAGGGAGGAGCTCATCCCCCTAAACGCTGCTGTTGAGGGGATGAGGAGGGCATGCAAACCCTTGCTGTTATTTAGGATTAAAAAGGTGTTTGGGTAGAAATAAAATTATGATTTTAAAGATGTTTTTACGGTATACGAAATAAATATGTGAAAGAGTTTATGTCGCTTTAAAAAAAAAATACTTTTGAAAAGTATTTTTATACTCATCCAGACACCCCCCAACTTGACTCTGCTGTTGAGAAGAGTCCTGGATAGCAGGAAGGAGGTGACGTGGAACACATTCGTCCGTCTGTCCGTTCGTCCGTCCGATGTGGCCAATCATCACGCGTTGGCCATTGCCCTGTCACTGAAAGTTTAATTTAAATAACAATATATAATTAAAATAATTATATAATAATATGATAATCATCATCATCATCCTGGTTGAGCGATATTCCGCAATTTGTGCTTCTTCATTTGTAATTTTTTTTCTTGTCTTCTCTGCATTTGTTTATTGATAGCATAGATATTGGATGATGTGTAATTTCATAACCATTTTCTTAACTTTTTCATGATTGTCATTTATTGAGGATGGTATCAATTATAATTGGCGATGGGGATGAGTGCAATGGATAAAATATAATGATTCTCATGGTCTGATTGGTCTCTGTTGAATGGGAAGACGGAGTCTGTTCGTAAAAACATAAACTTCGAGTTGCAGAGAGTGAGCGAGCCCGAGAAAGAGAGAGAAAGATGGAAGTAGGTTTTCTAGGTCTGGGGATAATGGGCAAAGCTATGTCCTTGAATCTGCTACGCCATGGGTTCAAGGTCACTGTTTGGAACAGAACCCTCTCCAAGGTACGTCTTTCTGCAGCTGTTTCTAATGGCAATAATGCTTGCACTATCTGGCATGTATTGGTTTGTTTTTTGCTCCCAAGCGTCAATCTGATTTGTGTGGATGAGATGACTCGGTTTAGGATCGGAGTGGTGTGGGAAGTTACTGGGTTTCCCTTCTTAAACAATATGCAATTCGATGTTTATGCGTAATAATCTATGGTTATTTCTGTATAATTAACGTAGAAGTTGCTGATTTCTTTTTATTGCTCTTTTTTATTTACTGCTGACTGATTCAGTGGTTAGTTTTGTGCTTTTGCGTTACTACTTTCTTCTGCCCTGCTTTTTGATGCTCTCTGCTATCCAAGGACTTGTTTACATTGAAGTTCTCGGGCATATGTGGCGGTGCTGTGTGTTCTCTTAGACCTCTAAATTTGATTTTGTTCTCTGGTTTTCAAGCTAAATGACATTGGAGTTTTAAAAAATTAGGATCAAGCAAGAGGTGATTTCAATTTGTGATTGAAAAAAACTATTACGCTTCGATTTTGTGAGGTAGAAATGCAAGGAGATTTCTAACCTAGCTGTCATCTTCATTCCCAAATTTTGTAAAGAATGAAATTTTACCCCGAAAGAAAAGAAGGAAAAAGAGGGCTAGAAAATAGAAACTGGATTCCGTAAGAAAGCGAACTTCTTGCATCTTGCTCAAATTTCAGATTATGTAAAGCATTTTGGCTCTTTTTTTTTTTTTGGGAATATTTGATTTTTGTGCCCAAATCATGTATGACAGCAAAGCTAAAATCACTAATTAAAAGAAGGATTGAATGCATGAGAAAAGATTTTTATATGAGAACACCATCAAACATATTGCCTTCTATTTCTTATACGAATATATCTTCTTTCCTTTTTTTTTTTGGTCTCATCTTATGCAAACAAATCTAACAATGAGTGCGTTAACCTAGTGTGATGAACTCGTCCAACATGGTGCTTCAATTGGAGAAACCCCCGCTGCTGTAGTTAAGAAATGCAAGTATACGATTGCAATCTTATCTGATCCTTCAGCTGCTCTCTCGGTCAGTAATTATGGTCATTATATTATGTGTAAGTTCTCTGACGTGTAACTGCTATTGCTCACTTGAATTGCTTCCTATGGTGGTTTATTAGGTGGTCTTTGACAAAGATGGCGTTCTAGAGCAAATTAACAATGGAAAGGGTTACATTGACATGTCAACAGTTGATGCCGATACTTCTTTCAAAATATCTGAGGTTAGCATTGCCTGATGCGGCTAAAATTTGTTTCCGAATCATTTAGAAGTCCTTCAAATATGAAATAGCTGTGATCTGTTTTTTAATCAACTTTCGGTAAGTGCAACATATTTATATCTGAGGTTGAGCTGCATGGAATTTTCTATTACTCGCCTGTGAATATGGTATTCTGGATTGTAATGAATGTATGGCTGAGAGTGCTGGCAAACCCTCCCTTTTCTTTCCTTATCTCTCTTATGCCCTAACTTGGATTTGAAATAATAATCTTAGAATGTTATTGGTAATTATGTGTGTGTCCTTTTCGCTGGCTGTGTTATATGGGGTTTTTTGTTTAACACAAGCACGAGAGCATATTATATGTGCATACCTGAATGTTCACAACTTGGGTTGCCCCTGTCTATGAGAGCGTGTAAAAGGGAAACGGAGAAGATTTTCACCGACACTTGAATATGAACAAGTTAGTGTCCGCACATGATAATATATCTTCAAGGATACATTTGAAATGCTCTAACAATACTACGATGATGAGCTACAAATATGTGAGTTGTTGCTATTAATCGGTCATGTGATTTAAGATTGATAATACAAATGAAGACCACAAGGAAGAAAGTTGGTGTTACTGGACATCATTCTTTCTTCTCCTTCAACTATTTTAGCTGGGATTACTTGAAGTTCTCCATGTTGAATATTCTACTATTCTGTATCTTATTTTATCTAAGCCCGTCCATGCTATCTTCAAAAGCTGGTGGTTTGCATGCAATTGATTTCTAAGTTGAAACTGAAAATTCATTAGAGATTTTGATATTGACTTGATTTCCATAGGCCATTACCTCAAGAGGAGGTCGCTTCCTTGAAGGTCCAGTTTCAGGTAGCAAGAAGCCTGCAGAAGATGGCCAACTTGTAATACTTGCTGCTGGGGACAAGGTAAACAAATATAATACTCAGAAAACGCGGGAATATGTTTAAATCTTGCTTGCTATTCTGCTGTACTTCTAAAAATTTGAGGTATATGAACTGTTAATAGTTCTTTCTTCCCCCACTATTTTAATACATGGTGTCTCGGTAGAAGTTATCAGATACGATGGTGGTCCATAATTATACTACATCGTTCTAATAATTTTTTGTTGACCATTGATACTTTCACATTTGTTATGCGTGATATGCCAGAACAAAATGCATATGTTTGAGCAATACATTGAGATTGTAATCAAATGACAATAAGCTATGCATGTACAATATTCCCTGTTATCTGGATGAGCTCTTCAAGAAACCACGGCTTTGGTGACCCTTAATAATCTCAAAAAAATTGCAAATGCAGTGATAATCTTACTGTTCAAAATAGAACCAACAGCCATATTTTTATGTGTCATAGACAGCTAAATAACTCGTGTGGATGGTATTAACTAGTAGGAAGCGAGGAAGAAAAGGAGGCAGAACATATTTTGCGAGTTATGGATTTGTTGAAATTCTTAGTTATTTATCTGATAACTTTGGGGATGGAGTTCCAAGTTTGTAAAGGCTGCGGTCCTTAGGTGATGAATTTGAGACGTTTCAGGAGAACCAAAGGAAATCTCTCTCCATTTCTTTCAAAACAAAGTTGAAGTGTTTGCTTTCTAGTAAGTTGCAGCTCAGAGTTGGCCAACTCAATGCTTCTGTTTTTACTCTTTACGGATCACACAAATCTTCCTTTCACCTTATATCTTGTTCAGGAATCATATGTCAAACACACAGGTTTAATTTAAACATATAAAAATAGGACTTTCTATCATTGCTATATGTGGTATATTTTTTCTTGCGGATTCATCATTACCCTTTGCATTTCTTGTGTAGGCATTGTATGATGAAATACTTCCAGCATTTGATGTATTGGGCAAGAAGTCTTTCTTCCTAGGGGAGGTTGGAAACGGTGCAAAAATGAAACTTGTCGTTAATATGACAATGGGCAGGTAATATTTTTCTTTCCCTGTTTCATTGTTTTTCAACTTTTTCCCCTCTTGGGAGCATGGTGGGGACTTCAGTCCCCAGGTTTTCCTTGTAACAGTTGAATTCTAGCTGTTACACACTCATCTTTTGTCTTATGCAAATTATTTGCGCTGTTGTCGCCCTTGCAGTATGATGAATGCTTTTGCCGAGGGACTCATGCTAGCCGGAAGAAGTGGTTTAAATCCTCAAACTCTTCTCGATGTGCTGGTAAGAGTTTTTGACCTTGAAAATGATTGCATGCACCTGATGATTCCATTACGAAGCATAATTGAGATATTTTGTGCAGGATCTTGGTGCGATGACCAACCCCATGTTTAGGTTAAAGGGACCAACAATGCTCCAGAATAATTACAACCCGGCTTTTCCACTAAAACATCAGCAGAAGGACATGAGATTGGCTCTTGCCCTTGGAGATGAAAATGCTGTATCAATGCCTGTTGCAGCTGCCGCAAATGAGGTTTATGCTATTCACATCACATTTTCTTTATATGCCCAAAAAAAGAGCAGAAGTATAGTTCTTCATACAACTCACGTGCAATCGCTATGACTAGCAAGAGATAGACTCCATGAGTTGGGCTCACTACTCTTGTGGAAAGTGAACTTCTAGCTTAGTCATAGTAAGAAAATCTGCCAATTAACCACATAGTCACAGACTCACGGGAGGGAAGTCTCTAGATTCATAGAACTCAAAATCCAGGAGCAAGCATAACCTAAACATAAAGCATTTATTTTGGCTTAGCTCAATATAGCCCTGGCCTTGGAAATGTTAAAATGGGGGCAATGTCGCCCTTAGTATTAAAAAATGTTAATGGTCCCTGTTAGTTTTTTAACAGTTAGGGCGAGATTACTCCTTTTTTAACACTTTCAAGGTGAGCCCAAAAAAAAAAAAAGTCCAGATAGCTGTTCGCGAATAATTCCAGGGTAAAAATGACAGTTAACCAATTTATTATTGATTTTGTCTGCATAAACTGCAGAAGGATGCTTGCATGCCAACTCTCTCCTACCTAAATTAGGGAGCACTGTTGAAATAGGTATAGGGAGCACTGTTGAAATAGATATATGATAAAGAAGTAACAGAAAGGTGAAGAGTAATAGTGAACAGAATCAGAAATAGGCATTTGCAGTCAGAAAGCTTAGTTTTATGGAAAGGAAATGAAAGATGGGAGAGAAAAGGAACAAAAACGGTAAATGCTCATTGATGCTATTGGTCTTAAGCGTACTATGTTTCTCTACCATACCTTATATCCAGTCCCTCATTTCTAGCAACCAGCAATTTTACATCTTCAACCTTTCATAATGAAGAATTAATTCTAATATCAAAATTCTTAGCATATAAATCAACTAGCTAATCCCTATTTTGTGCAGTAATCTTTAATTCAGATTCTCATTGAGACGTTGAGTAGCATGTCACCTTCTGCGGTCTAATCGGGACTGATACCATTGGCGACCACTTTTGATTGAACAATGGAAGATGAGCAAGAAGAATCATTATCAATTTAATGTAAATAGTTCATTATTATTGAACAATTATGAATACATAAATAAATAGAATGAGTAATTTTAGGATTTAGTGAAGAGCTTAACAAAGGAATATGAACCTGAATGCTATTCCTTAGTTTCCTAGGACAACTATAGTTCGTTGATCATTGGTAAATAAATCCATTTTGACTTTGATATTTTTGTCATTGTTCTTTTATTCCCTTTCCTCTCCTACATTAGTCTAGCTTTTGAAAATAATAAATTGCAAATAGGTTGCTCTCATTTACTACGTTTCATGAAGACATAACCATCGAATTCTGCGCGTTGCTTGTTTGCAGGCCTTCAAGAAAGCAAGAAGCTTGGGTTTGGGAGACCTTGACTTTTCAGCCGTCTTTGAAACTCTGAAACCTCATGGACCTTCATCTTGATGTAAAATCCAAGTCCATTGCTAATGCATTTTCAATAATAAACAGTAATTGATTGAACCCCTGTTGTGAGGCAACAAGAATAGAGTGGTTATATGTGAGAAAAACATAAGGAATTTAAGCAGAGACAATGGTTACGGTTTTTATATGTTGACTCGGAGCATTCTTAATGAGCATGGCTTCTCACTCTCTCTCACCTCAAATCGCTAGAAAGGTGACTTTGGTTTTGGTGATTTTACTGAATGGCGACTTGTTAGCTGTTCTTCAGTGTTATTCTGGGTTTATTCCAAGAGTCTGAAACACAATGGTACCATCCAAATGCACAATTTTTGTTATAACTCTGCTGTTTAATATAAAAATTAGTTGGGAGCTAGATTTAATCCTATTGATTCAATATATTTCATACAAATCAAAAAAAGTTTTAAACTGTACTAATTTTTTTATTAAAATGTAACAAAATTTTTACTTTATCCCCTATTTATTATATATATTAAAAAAATAATTTTCTACGAAGGCAAAATAGTGTATTCATGTTAAAAATTTGATGAAGTGAGTTGTAAATAGGGTGAAGAAAAAATTTCTCTCTAATCTATAAATAGAACTAGATGAGTATATATTAAGATGTTTCTATCAAAGGTAGTTTCAATATACATAATTGAAGAGGATAGTTTATGAAAATCAAATTTATATATTACAAATAACCAAGTCAAATAATTTATTTAATATCTTTAAATTAATTATTTAACTTTTATATTAAGTACAAGAAATAATACTATACTAAATAAAAATAATACAACACTAATAATAAAATGATAAACAGAGTGCTCCTATTCAAAACAGTAAAAACCCTGTGATCTTCAACCAATGCGCTTCAATATTACCAGGGGTAAGGCTATAGCTTGTTTCAATACTCAGCGGTTTGATCATACCAAGCCTCCGCAGTTTCCGAATCTCCCTGTCAAATGGCTACATGCATCACGTGTGGTAATGTTATCATTTGAATGCTATCACGAGGTTGAGGTTTTGATTCATTCTCATAATTTTGCAATTCAATTTATTATAAAATTCACAAATGTGATGATGAAACTAATTTTCTTCATATCTTAAATAACATGAAATTGAGTAATTAAATTAAATTTTCAATAATCATATAATCATATAATCAAAAAGTTTATGAGTAATTTATTATTCGTGTTTGTTCATTGAATATGTTATAGCATATACTACTCCCTGGTAGGGTGCGTACATGCTCTTTTCTAACGTTTCTTTTGACTCATGTACACGTCTAATTATATTTTTTGCTCGCAATAGTGTTTTCTGAAGTGTTTTACATATTTATAAAGAGTTTATTTATGAACATATCTTTTGTGGGGCTAAAAAATAAACCCAAATTTTCAAGTCCTTTTTTATCACAAAATATTCAACCATTTTATAGACTTGTATTAGAAAGTGGAAAAAAAAAACACCGTTGGATATGATATGAACTTTTTATTTAGTCTATTTTATATAAGAATTCAACTACATTGTTGAACAGAGAATTAGCACACTTGCGGGCGATATATATACAAGATCAAGATAATCAAGTATAAATAGATTCATGCAAACAAACAAAACGCACACACGCAGAGGAATAATTTCTTTTTCTAAAAAAATAGGTAATGACTTAGTCAAAATTAGTTAATTTCATTTATCCTTTCCATACATAAAATATATTTTTAAATATTCAAAAATTAAAATATCAAATTTATAGAAAAAAATGTTATTTGACGAGGCAATTAATTATTTGAGAAAACAAATACTAAGATTCATTAGCACTTGGAATACTGGAAGCACATCTCATCAATCCGCCCCCCAAAAAAAAAAGAAAGGAATACTGGAAGGTCTGACGGGAAAAAAGGCTAAAAGAGATTCAAGTTTTTCTTCATCGGCTAACGTCAAGAGTTGTCAACTCCATGGAGGCACCTTTTTCTTACATGAAAATATCAACATTAAATAAACAAAGAGACATTACAACCAACTAGCTATTGGCAAGGCAATTAGTGAGTCTAAATAAGGAAAATTAACATACTAATCAGAAATTAAAAAAATGAAAACCAGGAAAAACATTAACAAGGGAACATAATCCAGTCGAGTGGCACTTGTACTAGAAGAGCTCAAAGACGAGGGATAGATGAACCTTCTCTTATGGCATACAATGTGTAGAATTATTCTATTATACATCAAATTATATAATTCAAGGAGATGCGAGAATCCGAGCATCACATATTCATGAAAATAACCTGACCTTCTCTTGGAGCAGGTATCCCAAAGGACTCAACTAAATGAGACAAAGAATGATATCCATTCGGTTCACCAAAAGAAGCAAACATTTGGAAACCATTCAAGCAAATTTAACTTCAACATTAGCATAACACAGACTCATATACCTCTTATTTATGCTCACACTTCGAAATAATTTTACACATTGATTTTCTTGGTTGTAAAATAGCCAAATAAACTTTAATGCAGTCCACAAATTACTACAAGGAATTATCAAAATCCAAGAAAACTATATTTCAGATGCAACTCAAATTAAAGAGCATGCACCCGTAAGTCAAAATCAGAATAAACTACTCCTCCGATCCTAAATATAAACCCATTTTGTAATGTAAAATACACTACAAACTAGATCTTATATTTAGGACCAGAGGAGTAAAATAGAAGGAACAAAGTGATGTTGAAGACATATTATTCACTGACAACAATAGTCAAAAGGAATGTGTCAAACATATTTCTCGAACAAAATTTCTCCAGCAACGTTGACTTCCCTGTATGATCAAACAATTTTAATTGGGAAGTAACAAGAAATTGCTGGCCCTTAAAGGAAAAGTTCAACATTTATACCACTTCATTATATATTAGGACTAGTGTTTCCGACCTTATTTTATGGTTTAGAAGGCCACCACCAATCATTTCACGAAGAAGCTTCTCAGCATTATCATTCTCTCTCTTCTCTAAAAGAGCTCTAGTAAGTGTTTTATATGTTACTGAGTTTGGGAGACATCCATTTGCTCGCATTTTTAAAAGTAAGGACATAGCATCATCAAAGAACCCTTTTCTACAACGCCGACTAACCATAATGGTACATGCGTAGACATGTAGATGATAGCCACTAACCAGAAGGCACTGAAAAATCTCTTGAGCATCTTGTAGTCTACCACCTTTACACAAGCCATCGATAAGTATATGGTATGTGTATATATCAGGTTGAATTCTCTTCGCAGCCATTTGCCTAAATAATGTAATCCCCTAATCAAGATTTCGACTTTTGCAAAATGCACCTAATAAGATATTACAAGTGATTATATAAGGGGAATGACCACTTTTTTGCATCTCATAAATGAGATCTCGCGCATTAGACATTCTCCCTGATTTGCACAAGCCATTATTAATAACAGAAGTATAAGTTATCACATCAGGAACCAAGCTTTTGCGACGCATTTCTCTAAAGAGATCTAATGCTGCATCGAATCTTACTAAATCCGTTGATCAGTATGGTATAAGTAACTACATCAGCTGCTGCACCACTTTGAACCATCTTATTGAATACTACATTTGACTCACGTTATTCATCAGGCAACATCCGTCCATTAGAGAATTGTCAGTTGCAGCATTTGGTCTCTCACCACATTTCATCATCTTAGCAAACACTGTTTGGGCTTCGACAATCCTCCTTTCTTTACAAAATGCATCAATCAATACATTGAATGTATAAACATTGGGTTTGATGCTTTTCAATACCATTTCATGGAGCAATTGGTAAGCTTCTTTCCACTGTCCAATGCCGCCATAACCATGGATTAGAGAGTTACAAGTGACTGAAAAGGGCAGCAGTCCTCTATGAGTCATTTCAAAACACAATTGATTCGCCTCAATGACATTTCCAAGCTTGCAAAGGCCACCAATTATAGTGTCGTACATGACTACATTAGATTTAATTCCCTTTCTCTCTATCATTTGCACCAATTTAATAGCAGACCTTATTTTCCCTACGTTACACAGTCTGTTGATCAGGTTTCCATAAGTAAGTTTACCGAATAGAAATCCTTTAGCCGTTAAGTCATCATAAAGGTCCAGTGCTTCCCCAACCTTGTTGCTAATGCAGAGTCCTTTTAACAAAGTAGTTAAGGTTATGGCATCTTTAGAATCATTCCCAACATTGAGAAAGCGGAATTCATCTGACCCACCTGACAGTAACAATTGATCAAGATGTTCAGAGTAAATAATCAGGGAGAAATCCCTTGAACTCCGCTTGAGCAAACAATGAGATCACAATTCGGAAGTGGTTAGACTTATTAGTTTTGATCATGGGAGGTGGGGGATGCACATGGAGTAAGCGATGAAATGAAGCAACGCTGTCATCAACGTTATTCGCATGAGTTTGGGAATGAGCAAGAAATGGGAAAAGGGAAGCATGAGAAACGCAGAAGATGGACGAAACAGAGCAAATTTTCGGAATGCATGCCTCGAAGCTGGACACATTAGATGAAGACAATGTGGGATTGTTGAGAAGGGGCACCAAGTCGGAGGCGAACTTCGAGCGGTTAAAGGTTGTTTCTTTTCTTTTTTTTTTTTTTTTGGGGGTCAAGAGCGGTTAAAGTCGAGGGAATGCACACAAGGGGTTTCTAGGCGTTTCTTCACCCGTCCAGCATTTGTTTGAATTTTTTTTTTTTTTAATGAAAACTGCATACAACTTAAAGACGAAAATACAGGAAAAAGGCTAGAAGCAAGGACTACTAACCTCGCTCGTCAACTTCCGCCTCCTGAATAAAAGTGGAGGTCGATTAAAAATACAAAAGATTTCTTGTGATCTATGGGCGGATTACGCCAACCTATCTATAATCTTGTTCTTATCCTACAATATGGTTACTCTAAACCTGCCAGTTCCTATGAAAAAGCAACCTCGCATCATCAAGTTTTAGCAATCGGACGGAAGATTTTTTTTCCTTTGGCAAAATTACATTCACGTTTTAAGAAAGATATTTAATTATTCTAAAGTCTATTGATAGTAAAAAGTAAATAATGATAAGTTTCAAAACAAGAAATGAAAACATGTTCAGATTGGTTACTTGTATTAGGACTTTTTGATATTAAATTTTTTTCTAAAACCTTTTGGTAATTCTCCCATTTTCTTTTTTCCTAAATTAATTAATTTAATACGCTTTATCTTGTTATAAAAGAACCTCAAGTCTTACTAGGATTATACTCCTCCGGTTTTAATATAAAACCTAGTT
>NW_021632902.1:0-25595 GCF_004799145.2 Neltuma alba
CTTATTGCATTTTTCACTAAAAATGGCTCTACAGACTGTGAAGAGTTCCGAATTCATGAGATTTATGATTCCACAGCTCAGGTTCCGACAAATCTAGATTCTCTAACCAAGAAATGATTCTTGTTAGTGTTAGTAACTCTAATTAAAGGAATTGACATGTTAGCATAGTTTCTGAAAATATCCTTCGGTTTTTGAAGGATGGTTTCTGGATATTTTCTTTTTGTAAAGATCTGACAGTTTACTATCTTGCCAACAGAGTAAATTTACATCAATGATTCTAGTTGCATTTAGATTTGCCAATTTTATGGGGTGTTTAGGTTATACTACCTTGAGGATTACGTCAAGATCTTTTTAGATCCCCTTATTCGAAGTTCTATCATAATTGATGTTCCAAAATAGTTTTCCCACAAGAATACTGTTCTCTTTAATTAGACAGGCTTCAATGGAATACTTGTGAATAAACTGGCTTGTTTGTGGCACGGGGCGTAGCGTATTTCGCGAACAATTCGCAAGCAGTTCCTTTGTATTCGACAATAGAACGTCACAACAAAAATAAGACTGCTATGGATCTCGTAATTTATAAAGTTACATTGCCCTTTCATAAGTTTCATATGTTTTAAACTCACATTTCGACGTATTGAGACGTCCTTGATGTTGCAGCTGTTACTTTGTCTTGTTAAAAAGGAGCTTTGGATAGTGATAAGTGATTTGAAAAGGGAAGAACTTTAGGTTAATTTTTTATTTTTATCATGTCACGTTCCTTAATCAGACATACTCCTTTGATTTTTAATATAAAACATCATTTAACTAATTTGATTAGATTAAGAAAGTTAGGTAAGTTAGTTAATTATAAGAAATGTAACATGTTTTTTCTAAAATATCATAATCATCTTTCTTAATACCTCATCTTCATCTTGTACTTGATTATGGTTGAGTGAGTATCTATAGGAGTAATTTAAAGAAAATTAATAAATATGATAAATAGGTCTTATATTAAAGATAGGAGGAGTAGTTATGTAATTATTTTTATTTCATGTAAACTTATAATTAAATACTATTAAATACCAATATCTTAAGAATAAGACACCTAGTCATGTATGATTAATGACTTAACATGACGGATAAGTAATTAGATGTAAGTATTGTCCATTTAAAAATATGTGCAAATATAGTTGAGCTAAACTCTTATACTGTTATATAAATAAATGTAATGCTAATTGGATTAATGCACAAGTACTGTGTTCTATTATGGACATATGCGACCACATTTAGTCTTGCATTTCTTTTCAAAAATGTATTAGGCTTATTAACTGCGTGTATTTGATTGACATTGAGCTATGCAAATCCGCTAAAAATCTATTAGGCTTATTTGCATTATTAACAGGGTCAAGTATATGTTCATTGGAAGGTCGGACAATTGGATAAGGTTTATGATTCATTTTCTTATATATGAAAGCAAGAAAGGAGGAGAATAATAATTTAATTTTATACTGTAATTTTTTTACTGACAATATATAATTAATTTGAAATTATAATCTACATTCAATTAGCAGTTTTTTTTTTTTTGGGTGTCCATCCTCCCACCTCAAATCCAAATTCATAAGGGTAAAAGTAGAATGGGGAAAACTGAAAAAATGTATTTGGAAGGTACTTAATGGGAGTTGTTGCTCATACTAACCACTAAATTATTATTCTTCATGTGACATTTATATTCCAAATTAGCTTTTTGCAGGAAACAGAACTTCTGCAAAGTGAGGAGATATCCATCTTTCATATTATGTTACACATGGACCCAAGGTTTCCTCCTAAATGTTGCATCTCCAAACTGTTCTCAGCACGACTTTATCCTTCGTGTTTTATCTGCAGAGTCAAACATGTATCTCTAAGACGGTTACGCAAGAAGATATAAAACAAAATTGGCAACAAAGTCATATATCACCAAATTACTAACCCAAAAATATTTTGCATGAGTCCTTCAAAATATTTTGGAAAGGAAAGCTTCTAACCTAATTTTTTTTATGCGGCCTCTGCATCATCAATAGGGAAATTATCAAAATGCATCTTCTCTAAGAGAAGATGATGGACAACAACGAATGAAAAAGGAGGGTTCAGAAATGCCTACAAATATAAGAAACATCTTTTGAAATCATGGCAGCTCAAAGCTATGGACGATGTAGCATAGCTTTTCTGGGCAACTTGTATATATCAATTACGAGTCCTTCACCACCTACTCGATACACAAGGAAAAGGTTGTAGATGATATATGCACGACACAAGCTTAGATAGGTATTAGAAAGGGGGGGAATCGGAATCATGTCCATGCTGCAAGCAAGATTTTGAATGGTAATTTAGGCTAAAATATATTTTTAGTCCTTTAACTTTATACAAGATTTTATTTTAGTCTCTTGATTTTAAAAAGTAAACTTTTAGCCCTTTAACTCTAAAACTGTTAACAAAAAATAATGATATTGAGCTCTTAAATACTTATAAAACATTAGTAAATACTAACATATTAAGTTTAATATTCAAAACAATCATAATTGTTATAAAAAATATCATTTAAGACTAATAATTTTGAAATTAAAGGGCTAAAAGTATACTTTTTAAAGTTAAGAGATCAAAATAAAACTTTACATAAAGTTAAAAGACCAAATGTACACTTTAGCCTTCTTTTTTTTACAATCTAAATGTGCCAACCAAATATTTAAAAAAGGTCTTTGCATCAGGATTATGGGGAATCCTTATACAATGCATCCAACCAAACAGACATTTAGTTTTTTTTTTTTATACACAAATTTTAGGAAAGGGGTTGGGTTCACCCACGATCCAAAAGCTGGACACCTAACGCTTGATCCACTAGGGTCTGTCCCTATGGGCACAGGAGAATGACAAGTAAGCCATTTTTTTCTGACCCAATAGGTAGGAATCACTCAATTTCACTACGCTGTGGTGATACCTCTTCCAGGGCCGCAACTGGAGCCACAACAAAGTGGCACTCCTCAAGATCAAACCCTTTCCTTTTGGTAAGAGAGTTTAACCCCTTCGCCAGTTGAACCCACGGACTAGGGGTACCAAACAGACATTTAGTACTTATATTCTTTTTTTTTTTGGACTCTAGCAATTCTCCTTTTAATAAAGTCTGTTTTTAATGCTCTTAAAAAAATTGTAGTGAATTATATTTTATGACATATTAATTAGTAGGCATGCTATTTTTTCTCCAACTTTTAGATAATGCTTAAATTTATTATAGAATAGTAAATAGTTAATGATTTAAAAACTAAATGGAAACAATTTTTTGTCAAAAGAAATCCTTAACTTTCAAGAAATTGGTTTTACAAGGCATCAGGTGAAATTCTATTTTTCTGGTTGAAGATGACCTCATGTATTTTCTTAAAAAGAAATACTCATCCGATCTTAAATATAAGACTCATATTATAGTGTAATTTACATAATAAAATAAGTCTTATATTTAGAACTAAAAGAATATATTGATTTTAAAATGATCAGTTAGCTGTAGCCTTCATACCGTCTTAATTTGTGTCACGTGAAGAATTTATTTTCTTCCCACTCTTAGTGCGAGTTTGAAATAGCAACAGCAAGAATTCTGGCGAAAAAAAAAATGGCAACAACAAGAACATAACACATCAAATCAGACCACCTCTGTTTTTTATTTTTAATGTAAAATCCATTTAATTGATTTAGTTAAACTAAGAAAATAAAATAAATTAATTACTTATAATAAATATGACATAGTGTCCTTAAAATAATTAAGATTATATATTAATTTATAAATTAACTAGTTTAGAAAAAATAGATAAATATAAAAAAAATAAAATTAATTAAAATATTATATTTAAGACTAAATTTAACATTCAATTAGCTGAAAGCATTAAATAAAAATATTTTCTTTATATTCTCTTAATCTCTCTGCATTCGAGCAGGTTTGGCTAGCCGAGCCTGAGATCTGGGCAACAAACCTGAATATTATAGTTGGAAAAACCAGGGAAAGAAAATAAATAAATCTAATTTTAAGGAAATGCTTATACTTGACATGTTATGAGTTAATCTACAAATAAATTGTAAAGCACATTTACTTAAATCTTTTTCTACAACCAAATGTTTTAGTCGCTAGTAAAAGAAAACGAACAACTAAATTATTAACAAATCTTTCCCAGCCAAACTCTTCATGGCAGTTTTTTGGCTGAAAAACAAAACTCTTCACGGCAATTAAGAGAAGCTGCACTTCCCACATGTCAAAACTCAAAAGTGAGTCTGAGTCCTTATCGCAGATTCACATGGCCGCTACTTATTGGATTAGCTTACCTAGATAAGTAAAACTATGAATACCAAGAATATCTAGATATACGGTGCAGCTGCAATATACTTAAACATCTCGGCAATCAGCATCAAAATCCACATCGGCACCTTCCTAAAGAGAATGATTCTCTCATTCTCACCATACAGACCTGCAATGAAAATATCACAGTTAAGAGAAGAAAAGGGTTTAGCAGTGAGCACCAGCAGTGTCATTAGCTCGAGATTCATGACGAAGAATATTTTATTACCTTCATGAATCCCGTGAAACAATCTGACAGCTGAAAGCTGGAGTTCTATATATAGATTAACCCCCAAGTGAAGCAGCAATTATTTTTGCACCCTCCGCACCATTAATGTAAATTCAAAACTAAAAACAGTATTATATTCTCCTGTAGCTGTGATAGGTGCACAACTAGCTATCTAAAATTCCTGTCAGAAAAACTAGGATTTTACCTGGTAGTTGTAAGTATGATTATCTCGCGTTTAGTTTATAATCTTATTAGGATTTTGAACTGATCCATCAGTGCCTTCTCATGTGGAAGTTTTATATATATCCAATCTTAGGCTCAGCAAAAATCCACTTACAGAGAACTCTTTTTTTAAAGCCTTTTGCTCTCTCTCTCTCACTCTCTCACACCCACACGCAAATCCAGTTGACATCTCCCTACACTAAAGTAGGCCTGAACTCTAAGAAAATATCCCTAGTAAGTCAATCAGTTATAGTCATGGTTGTTCCAATAATGGCAGGGATTATAAAAAAGAAAAGTGGAAGAGCATAAAGGCATTAAAATAACAAAGCAAGTATGCAGCCGCAATACATGAAACAATACAACAGTGAACAAAAATGTTCTAAAACCACATGAAAGGATGTATATTTTTATAAATTTGCGATACTGTAATGCAACATAAACTTGCCTTCTCAATAGTATAACCTGTTATCCCTCTTCTAATTTTCCCTATATGCATACATAATTGGGAATGGAAGCTCGATGCCCAGTTATAATATTCCTTCATAATCGAATGTTCTCATACTCCATTTTGGCTTGAATTTCTGAAGTCTCTAGTCTATAACAATTAGAGACAGAAAAATATTTCATGCAAATACTCATCTGTTCAAAGTTTTGCCTGAAGGTCTGGTTTTTAAAGTTGATATAGATGTTAAACATAGAATTATAACATTTGCTGATTTCACTAATAGTTCAGTCAAGGGACTCATACAGAGGAAGGGTGATTGCAGAACATTCTTCCTATATGTAGGAATGTTACGACGCACAGATAGGTTGAGAACTGAGAAATATCATGCGCCATGCACTCGTTTGAATTCATTAAAGTAAATACTGTAAATCATAAAAATATTGCAATTAAAATTAGCATGGAATAATAATATTTAGCTCTCCAAGCCAGAAAATTACATGCATGTTAAGAAATGAAAGAGATGATTACATGTGCACACACAACTTAGCGTCCGAAAGAATTTATAAGCAGAGCATGATACCTCTTGAGGAATTCATTAACATGTCGTGACCAGTTGTAGAGTACAAACCACAGAAGTACAATCACCAAGATATCTGGAACAAAAAATTCAGGAAGTCACAAGTACAAAGCACGGCAAGCATGATTGCTTGTGAACTCAGGAAAATCATCAACTTCTTTGAAAAAGAAAATATCTCTTAACTTGGACTGGCCGTCGAAATAGTTAATATGCAGAACAGACAGATTAAAAAACCCTGAATCTTAGTTTCACAATTTCAAGATTCCATATAATCATCTGGGAACAATCAATACTTGGTATTTTACAAAATTTAAGTTCCAATTATATACAAGCATTAAGCAATGAGCAAAATGGGTTCCTAAATTATGGAATCGTTACATGCGAGACTGCTCCACCAGTGCAAAAGGATCTATTTCTGGTACTGTGAAGTTGACAAACAAAAACTATTTTTAGCAGTAAAGAAACAATAGAGGATACTGAAAAGACAACGCTCCCACCAGTCTAGCATATAAAGCCCAAAAGTTACATTGTAGAGGTAGATCTTGCGCTGAACCCAATTCATATCTTTCAAACCTGTGAAAAGAAATGAAGGTAGATTCAAGACTTCTTTAATATTGGAACAGCTCAAAATTAAAGAGAGTAACAAAATTCAGATCACATACGCAGAACCACCCGGATGGAAAATCAGAATAGGGGTCAGGTAACAGGGAGACAGATCCAACAACCACGACCTTGGCCTGAACGATTGCATTGGGCCACAATTTATTTTTCCAGGAAAAAATGGACAGCAAAATAAAATGGCGAACAGAAAATGATATCAGTAAAAGAGAGAAATAACATCACAAAAACTGAATCCGGATGGGAAAAAAAGAGAAATTTCGCAGCATGGGAGAAAATGAATAACTGAAACAAGGCGAAGATGGCGAAATAGAAAATGGGCATAAAGGAATATGAAAGAGAATGTGAAGAAGAGGGAAGGGAAGAAGGAGGAAGGCTTGGATTTACCTGGTTGTGCTCCAGAAGCACCCGGATCAGCTGCGTTCACCGAGGAAGATGACTAGTGTTCGTGAATTCGATGGAGCCATCTTTGTTCCCTCCAAATCTAATAGTCAATGAGAATGGTTGCTGCCGAATGGGCTTTTGTCACCTACCCAATCCCATTGCAATCTTTACTCGCCAATGCCTCCTCACCAAATGATGCACCTTGGGCTCTAACTATCTCCCAATTTTGTAATGAGCTCACAATTAAATTGCGCCAAAAAATGTAGATGATGCAAGTCATAAGGATTTATCCTCAGGAGGCGGCTAAAACATTCGTAGCTGAAGTCAAACCAGACTATTAATGTCATTTCGATATACAATTGGTTAGGCGATTCGTGAACTAATGAATGGGCCTCGTTAATAACTTTTCCCAGGCCTATCATTTAGGGTACATATTGGGCTAGGCCTTATGACAAGCGGCGTTTCAAGCCCAAGTTTGTCTTGTTTGTTTTTAATACCCTAATAAGCTGAAAACTCCTACTACGGAGTACTCCAAGTTATTTAATAGAATGACCCGAAAAGATTTGATAAAATATAAATAAAACTTCAAGCTAAACTTGTGTGGACAATGATTTCAACTTTCTCTTTTGTTTCAGTTCAAACAAAGAGGATATATATATATATATATATATAGGTCACCAATATTAAGGGTAAATACTCGTCGGGATATCAGCATCCTAAATACTTATCTCTTATGTTTAAAAGATTATAATCAGTGTATTTATTTTTTCTTAATAGTTATCACTAATCAAGAAAAAGAAAATAAAAGGAAAAGAAGTATCAGTAATCCGGGGTAAGCCGCACTAGATGGCCGCCTATGATTTGTTTGCATTCATATGTGAGGAGTGAACAAAAATGAAAAAGAAGAAAGAAAGCAATTCCTAAAAATGATGTATTATTTTCATAATCATCCACACAACATTATAGTTTTGTTATAATTCAGCAACTATTTGTATATTATTATCATCATGATCATTTTTTTTTTTTCATTCTTTGCATTAACAAGTAAGACACGCTGACTCATTTTCGGACTCCATATAAAATATGAGAAAACATGCATGATTAATATACAATTTAAAAAAGTACATATATATAGATGTGAAAAAAGAGGACCCCAAAGAGGGAAAGAGGAAGGAGAGGGAGAAACGGAAGGTTTCAGAAGGAAGATGCAGAGAACTTGGAACAATAATGCACACTTGGATGCTGCTTATGTGGCCCCCCCCCCCCCCTTCTTTTATTTCTCCCTTTCTTGCTTCAACCACCTAAAAGAAGAAAAAAAATCCACTTTTTAACTAAGTGACCGCAAGTCAGCTATTTATCACCGGTAAAATGTGTTTTGAAGAAGTCAATACTATTTGTAAATCAAGTGTATTTAATAATTTTTCTCGTACTTAACTGATCACAAATTTCCGCAGACAAAAAATAATTAACAGCAAACGTAATTGAGATTAAATAATATATATAATAATACTAAAGGAATCTTTGAAAGTTACATGGTGGTCGCGGGGAATATTGAATAGTCCAAGGTCTCATTATGTAGTCGAGCGATATTGATTTTTCTTTCTTTTTCCTCCAACAAAAGAGATGCGGACGTGAACGAGATAATTAAATAACTAGTTTTGATCTTAAAATATAGACTTCAAGGACGGATAGAAAAGAAAACCCTTGCCCCACCCATTGCAGCGTGTTTCAATTCTTCTAAACCTCACTCATAATTTCACTCCACACTCATCATCTGTAATACTCGGTTACTAACAGAGCACAATGACTTTGTACAATTCATATAACCGATCCACTTAATAGAATAAGACTTATTATCTGAGATAACTGTTTCAAAATTTTAATATTTATTTATATATGTGTGTGGATGGCTTCATGAGTTGGACCAGCTTTCAACATCGTTGATGAGGTGTGTTGATATTTAGAGAGGTATATTCATGGGCACATAATGAATGCGTTGGTTGGGATGTAATTATATGAATAATTAACCACACAGTTTGATATTATCCGGAGAGGGACAAAAGGTGAAAGAAATAATGGGGAAGGGGGGGTCATCAGGTAGGGAGGGTACGAGTGCATGAACTTATTCAACTTTCCCGGAAAGCCCCGGCTTACTTTCTCAGGAAAATCATTGAGTCTCAACAATTACAGGTCCCATGTAGCTTTCTTCCCAATTCATTTCCATCATAAATTCTGCATCGAAGAACCCTTTCACTTATCCTCCCTCTTTTGCCTCTCATCTTCCCAAACAAATTCCACTTGCGACTGCCACACACACACACACACACACAGTTGGTTGATATGATATGAGAAGTCATTATTGCTTTCACGTTTTAATTAACTTATTAATTCTGCGTTCATCAGCCTATAATTACCTTCATTCTCGGATGCTTCCTATGCGTATAGTTACAGTGTTTTTATTAATTTGATGCTTTATTTTCACATGTCTCTCCACACAAAAATTCAATTCAATGGGCGCGCGATCTTGTGCTCGTGCATGTCCATGTATAATATTAAAAACCCAAGCTGCGTTTGATATGAATTTGTTATTTAATTTCTGGAATACTTTACGTTCAAAATTACCCAAAATGTTCTGTTAATTTCTGGAATGTTCTCAGGTTCAGAAATCAGAATCATATATACTCAGATTGCAGATTGGGTGGCGTTCTCTCCTGAGCACGCCTTCTATATATGTATATATGATTCATATGGAGATTCATGCACCGCAGTGTTGTGCGTGGTGTGAAGAGAAATTAAGGAACCTAAGTCCTAAAATTAAAATAGAATCATATAATTCAGTGTTGGGAAAAAATGTGGATGTGGATTTTTTGAGTTGGTCAGTCTTAATGGCTCGCCATTTTGGGTAGGTACTTATAATAATATGATGGAGAGATTTTGGGACGGTTTGAAAATGAATTATGAGAAAGGAGTGAAGGTTGGACGTCTTAATTAATTTAATGTGACGTGGTACTAAGGAGTAAGGATATTCACTCACAGACAAAAGGACGATGAATAATGAAACATCAGCAAAATGGAATGTTTAGCCCTTTTCATTAATTGTTGTTCCAATTCCAACTCTGCTTAAACACGTAACTTTATGCCCTTTTCAAATGCAACCTCTCTCCTTTGGACACCTCAACATTTCTGCCACTTTGTTTGACTTTATCCTCTCTTTTTTTTCTTGTTTCCTTTCCTTCTTGGGTTTATTGCTGGTAAATGTGCGTTCTTCTTCTATTAGTATCGTTGTTAAATATTTAATCTTTTTGTACGCCGGGTAATTCAAAATGAAAAATTGATTCAAGTGTTTAAATTTACGTTGTTTTTGTTCTTATGATATGCTACTATCATGCTAAAACACGCACAAAGGCTAATTATTGGATACATAATCGTGGTTTAATAGATGACTACAACTATTGAGGGCTTCCTAGTAAGGACGACATATAACATAACCAATTTCCACTCGATAAGCTACTTTCTTGGCCAGCCAATGTATGCAGCAAATTACTACTTCCGTTTTTTAACATAAAAATTCATTTGATTTTTATTTTAATCTTAAATATAAGATCTTAATTCATTTTGTCTCTCATATGTTTAATTTTTTCTAATGTACTCTTTGTAATAACGGTAGTTCTAACCAATCCACTTTATCAGCAAAGATATTTTAGAAAAAATAATACATATTTATTACAAATAACTAACTTAACTAATTTTTTTAATCCACTCAAATCAGTCAATTAACACTTATATTAAGGACTGGAAGTAGTATTTTTTTAGAGCTGCGATCAATTATAGTCATTATCCAAATTTAGATCAACCCACATCTTTTCTTTCTCCCGCATATGACAACCTTAACTAGCATCCACAAAAGTTATTTCATTCCAGATGCTATTATCCTTAGTTAATTGTTTCTTTTTCAACTACCGTGCCATGAACATTTTCACTCATTTGATTATTGAATTTTGAGTATTATTGCATCATGTCTTTAATATAAGAACTTATTTAACTTTTATTATGGTTTTAAATATAAAATATTAATCCATTTTGTCTTTTATATTTATTTATTTTTTTTCAAGATGGTCCTTGTAATAATGGTAGTTTTAATCAATACACTTGATTAGTGAAGATAGTTTAGAGAAGACAACACTTATTTATTATAAATACCCAACTTAACTAATTTTTTTAATTTACTCAAATTAATTATCTAGTTCTTATATCAAGGACTAAGGTAATAATAGTTTCTCTTGTGTTTTTAAACACGTTTAAAGCGGATGATTTTATATTTATATAAAACAGTAGTTTTCAAAATACACGTATTAAAAAACGAGTCTTCCCGCTACAAACAAAGTCTTTTAATAATATACACCTCCGATCCTTAATATAAAACTTATTTAACTAAATTGATTAGATTAATAAAGTTAAGTAAGTTAGTTAACTATAACAAATATGACATGTTTTTCTTAAAATACCTTAATCACTTTCATTATATCTTCCCTCCCTCTTATACTTGATTATGATTGAGAGAGTATCAATATGGGTGATTTGGAAAAAATTGATAGATATAAAAAATAAGTCTTATATTTAGAACCAAAATTAACTCCATAATTAAATCTTATATTAAGGACCGGAGGAATAAGTTCTAAGCAATTACTACTTTAATATAGTTTTTACAAATGTATAAGTTCTTAACTAAATATTTTTCTTTTTTTTTTTAAAAAAAAAGAGAGAGAGAGAACCAAAGACATCTTTGATTTTCAAAGAAGTCATTATGGCCTTTGGAAGTTAAGGTCGACCTTTGAAAAGAAAAATCATAACATTAGCGAACAATCATCTAGAACTTTTTATACATAACGATTGTATAATTTTAGCTATGAAGCGTTTCACAGAAATAATTTAAGATCTGTCGTATTAAAAAATAAAGGCTGACAAAAAAAAAGTTATTTTTTTAATTAAAAAATGAAGGTAAAACTTGCAGAATATAAACTAAAAATGAACCTGAAAATGTTCAATAACTCATGGGCCAGACTTTATCGATTAGAAATTCAGATTTGTTAAATTATAGAAATGTCATCTCAAATGAGAATAATGAGTCATCATGTGAAACATGTAGAAGAATCCCAGCCTGGACAAGAATATATACATACACATATATGAATGATTGATAAGTGAATAAGCTCCATTAATTTCTGAACCAATCACATTGTGAAATATCGCAAACAACGCACATAACCAACAAAATTAGTAAGCAGTCAGTCGATCTCTCTCCTATTGCACCATTATTATTTATTTTAATTTTTTTAAAAAATTTTAATAACGAGCATGCATATGCATGGTTGCTTTCACTTGTCCAGATTGTTAATAATGCCGTCTCTTACATCCAACGCCAACAACACCACTTCCCCCCCCCCCCGAGAAAAATTAATTATATTTATATATATTATCCTCAATACTTTGATTACTACTTATTTTAAGACTTTATTATTTCCAGTGATAGGTCTTTGGGATGTAGGATGACGTGGACTTCAATTAAAATAACCTTCGTGCTAATGCTGTTATCCTTTTGACCGGTTTTTTAATTAATCGATAAATTAAGGTTTTGTTATAAGGAATTAATTTAATCCCGCCTGACATGACTAAGTATTATGTAGTATTAGAAAAGAAATTAATCGGTGATTAGCGTATATAAAAATGCCAATCCAATCATGACAGTGTGTTTGGAATTTCGTTGAATAAATTAAAGTTTTTACAATTCGAAAATATCGACTCCCAACTTTATTATTATTATCAGTAATATTTAGTATGAAATATAAATATAAATGCCAAGTTTCATCATTTATTCGACATGTCTCATCAGCGTACAGTTACTAGTATTTCTATGGAGAAATATTCGTAAAAACTGAAAAATAATTTTTTTTGGGGCAGTCTGCCGAAATTTCCTTTTCGGAGATAAATCTTATTTTGCCGTAAACTAAAATCCTTTTCGTCGACATGGAAGGCGCACAATGATGCCCTTTGTCCCAAACGATCACATGATGCCGTGAAATTGAGAACATATGTTTTTCGCCGTGATATAAAACTATTCTCAAATTTAATATCTCATTGTGTTTTACTTTTTTTTTTTGGGCTTGTAAATAATAACCTAATCTTATTTTTTAGGGAAACAATATATTCACCATGTTTTCTATGGATTTATTTCTTTCCTTCCAAAAATCTAGCTATATAGATAAGCAAATAAAAGTTTTCATAAAGTTAGACCGTACAAAGTATTTATTCAAAGCATTCGTATATAATCATGTATATGCCAAATAGTTGCACCAAATTAAAAATGAATATTAAAGAAGACTTTTTTTTTTGTAATTCACTGTCCAATTTGCCCCTATTTATAGAATTTTAGGTGCGGCTTAGAGCGAGAATTATAAATGCGGTACTAGTAATAGAAAATATCAATTAACTTTTCTGGACACCCTTGTAATTTTTGTAAAAAAGTGGCTTTAATTAGCAAGTAGTATTCTTTTCCTTTTTCTTTTTCCAGAATGGGGGAGAAACGACCACCAGTATATAATATATATATATATATATATATCCAGTTTTAAAGACACATTTAGGTTTGATACTTAAATTTGTATTTGACTATTTATTGATATTTTGATTATGAAGGAAACAAGGGACAGGCTTGTACGAGTTTAAGGTAAGAAGGCTTTTTTTTTTTTTTTTAGCGTGTTTGGAGGAGATAGGAATGCATTTCATTAACTAAGTAGTTATGAACTAAACTTATTCATTGAATACATATTCTAATTACATTCCTTGAACTTGGTCTTTGCTGCTCATTCGATGATGCCGTGGGTTTTAAAATTTGAAGCCATCCCTATAATCCACATGTACGTGTATTATTAAATTAAAGATAAACATATAATAACATGTCACGCATCGCACCCGATATTTGACCCATTTATGTACTACCAACTTCTGATCCTCAATAATTTGAATAGATTTAGAAAATTAACTAAGTTAATTATTTACAATAAATGAGTGTTCTTTCTTAAAATACATTTATTAATATTATATATTAGTTAGAACTATCATTTGATAAAATATTTAATATATACAACTACTACAAGAATTATATTAAAATAAATAAATAAATATGAGTGACAAAGTGGATTGAGATATTATATTTAGAATCAGAATAAATATCAAATTGACTCTTGTAATAAGAAGTGAATGTGGTGCAAAACATTCATCCCTGTACATGACTTTTTTAGATACTATTGGATCTTATATCAATGATAGAAAGCAATGCTTTGACTCCTATTCTTTTTTATCCTCTTCGTGCCACTGGAACCATTTATAAGTTACTCCTCTGGTCCTTAATATAGGACCCCATTGTTGAGTTGGTTTTGGTCCTAAATATAAGACCCATTTATTATATTTATCAAGTTTCTCTAAATTACCCCTATAGATACTCCCTCAATCATAATCAAGTAGAAGAGGGAGATGTGGTATTAAGAAAGATGATTATGGTGTTTTAGGAAAAACATGTCACATTTCTTATAATTAACTAACTTACCTAACTTCCTTAATCTAATCAAATTAGTTAAATGGGTCTTATATTAAGGATCGGAGGAGTACTTGATATTTAAGTCATCATGAACTTTCTCTGATTCTATTCACGAGATTGAGATGTTTATATGAAGTATTTCATCAGAGTTTCTTTTATAATACATCATATTGATTATTTATTAATTATTATATTTTGTTTTTATCCATAATTAATGCTGATGTTTGAGGGCAAAAAACTTTCTAACGATGTATGTATATATACATTCAATATAGAAAGAATAAAGAATTTATTTAATGTTTATACAAAAAAAAAACATGATTCTTAAATTTGAACAAAAAATATTAAAAGTGATTGGTAAATAAGAACATAATGGGTAATGCACGATTAACCCTTGGAGCTTATAAAGTTTTCCTTTTCATTTGAAGATGTGAGAATATTTGCTGGGCGTGGCAATCAAATAGATAAAAAAGAAGAGCTGGAAATTATGAAGAGTAGAGAATAGAAACATCATAATTCAATGTAAAATACCACTTCCGGTCTTATATATGAAATATAGTTTATTTGGAAGAATTATGATCAAATCCCCCACATAATGAATGTTGCAAGTAATTAATTATAAGATTTTCTCCACAGATGTAGCAACTGGCAAGGGACATACATCAGCAATCTTTTATCGAGTCCACGCCCGATTAATGGGAGTTGAATTTCGCTCTTCTTTAGAGTTACGTATCAATCAACATAACACTATATATATGGTGTAGAATTTATATCAAGCTGCCCACTTCATAAATGAATCATATCTTTTTCTTGGCTATAATATAATAAAATAAACTGAATCAATCAGCTCGATCTAATTAAATATATAGCACGATGAACAGAGACCGGCGAATAATACAATAAATCATGAAAACTCACCGAAGTACAGACAATTCTAAAGGCAAATAAATATGCTTCAGCCCCATCTAATTTCATTTGGAGGAAAGAATTTTAATGGAATGAAATTACGAGAGACTACAAGTTATATATATATATATATATATTATTACCTTACATCCTTAATATAAAAGCTTATTAACTAATTTGACTAGATAAAAGGAAACTAGTTAAGTTAGTTATTTATAATAAATATGTGTTGTTTTTCTTAAAATATATTTGCTAATCAAGTGTATTGGTGAGAGTTACTATTATTATAAGGACTACATTTTAAAAAATAAATATAAAAAAAGTAAATTGAGATCTTATATTTTTTATTAAAATAAAAATCAAATAGTTTTTATTCTAATAATTCCTCGTGTATTTGCTCGGTATTAATTTAAAAAGCAGCAATACATGAAAAGGAACCAATTTAAATATTAAAAAAAACATGATGATCTTGCTTATTATGCATAAAATTAAGAAAATATTTTTTTGAGTGATAAATTGAGAAAATATTGTTACCATACATAAGAGATGAATGTACGAGGTCACACATTGAAAGTGGGGAAAAAGCATTCACATGTTACGTGGAATTCAAAACATCATTTTTAGCGGGGTGTTTAGATAGCAACTAAATGGGTGTTTGGAAGCATCCAAAAATACTTCTCAAAAGCACTTTTTCGTAAAATGAGATAATTTTTTTAATATATTTGTCTCGTATACCGTAAAAGCACTTTTAAAACCATGATTTGGTTTTCATCCAAACACCCCTCAAATCAGGGTCCTAAAAGTGTTTTTACAGTTTAAAAAGTAAATGTGTGGAGGAATTTGTCTTGTTTTGCGGAAAAGTGCTTTTTAAAAGTGTTTTTTAAGGTTGCCAAACACACCCTGAATCGAAAACATGAATTGTACTTCTCTGGTCTTTAATATAAGACCTAATTTTTGAGTTAGTTTTGGTCTTAAATATAAGATCTATTTTTTATATTTATCAATTTTTTCTAAATTAGATACTCCTCAACCATAATTAAGTAGAAGAGGAAGACAGCGTATTAAGAAAGATGATTATGGTGTTTTAGAAAAAATGTATAACTTTTTTTTATAATTAACTAACTTACCTAATTTTTTTAGTCTAATCAAATTAGTTAAATAGATCTTATATTAAAAATAAGAGGAGTATTATTTTTGTTATTCATGAGTAAGACAATATGCTACTACAAATTTTTGTTATTCATTTGATCGTTAGGATTGATGTGAAATCAATATATCGGGGCCCAAAAAAAAAAAAAGAAATCAATACGTGGCACTGATGGTCCCATAATCAGTATTCATCCGTAATTCAGTATATCTGGTCCTTATAATATTATAGCCATGAAATTGCGAGGAATACATATAATAATGTGAAGTGTAAATTTTTATAGTAGACGAGAAAGACAGGAGTAGGCAGAGGCACAGTACGAGGGGGTGGGGGGACACAGCGTCCAATGTGGGAGGGCCCACGTGGGGGATCATTAGTGGTTACACGTGTCAAAATCACATGGTGTGGGGCCCATTTACAGCTGGTACTGACAGTTCAGGATGGTGGTGGGGGTGTGTGTCAGTCCAGTTTCCGCTCTTTTCCGCTCCCCTCTCGTCCCTCCCGCAACTGAAAATTCCTTTGCCTTTGATTCATATTTGTTTAAAAAAATATTATTTTTTATTCGTATTTTAATGAAAAATAGCAGATTTTTAATCACTATTTGATTCGTCCAGCTGCGTTTATAAAATTCCTTCCAATTTTTATAACTATTAATAAAATCCTTTAAATAATTTAATATACTAAATGATTAATATTTTTCAAGATATCTCATTTATAATTATTATGTTCTCTCTTATTTTGGTGAAGCATACCTGACATCAAAATACAATGCATAAAGGTGAAAAGTCCTTATCGAGAGGATGGTATTTTTCTGGGTTAATACAGATTGTTTAAGTTTGTATTTATTTTTATTTTGGTCTTTAAAGTTTTAAATCATAAATATTAGTCCTTCAAAATATTGATTCTTATGATTTAATAAAAAGTGGGATTATTTTACTTTTTGAGTAACTGAAACCTATAACTTTAAATTTGAAGGATTATAACGGAAATGATGACAGATTTAAATACCGAAAATTATATTAATCCTATTTTTTTAATAATCTTATATTAGAACAACACGAGCAATAAAAAAGAATGTAATCATGTGTGGGGCTCGTGTTCGATTTACACTGCACTGGATAGACGTGAGTCTCCTACCTGACATCGAACATGAGAAATTGAGAATCCACTGTATGCTGTTAATAAATTATAAATACCATAACTTTTTCCTTTTTTTTTAACTTATTTTTTGGTAAGCCCCTTCTCTTTTCTTTCACTCGTAGTGAGGATTTCTCAAAATGAATAGTTTAAAAAAAATTAAGAAATTGAATTGAAACCTAAGGTAAATCTTGTCAACTTTAAGTTAAAACCACACAGCTCTAATAATTACTGGTATTATTAAGGGTACGTAAAAGCCGGCCTCACAGCAAATAAACGAAAGGGGAAGAGATTAGTTAAGTGACGGCGTTAGGGTTGAAATGGGAAAGCGGGGATTATAGTTGAGAGGATGAAGTTTGGGCGGCCGTTGGTGGCGTGTGACGTCGACGGCGGGGCCGTTGTTGTCAAACGGTCTCCATTGTGTGGGGCAGAGTTGACATTAGATTAATCATAATGGGAATTCAACTCCACGCGCTCATGCCAACGCGCTTCTTGGGAAATAAATTGTGATAGGTACAGATCATCAGGAGGAGTAAAGTGGGGGGAATGATTAATGATCGATTGCTTTGACTTAATTACACCTTAATTATCGATTCTGCGCCTTATTTATTTTCATCAGCTACGACTTTTATGGATGCTTCTCATATTTGTCACCCTCAATCACGAATCAACTGCTGCTCGGCCACGAGCATTTTTAGCAGTATCAGCGAAAGCCTCATATTATTGCTAATTGATGTTGTATTTATAAAAGGGTAAATGTGTGATTTTAATATTAATCTTATTTTTTAACTGCACATATCGCCCCAATCTTTTGTAATGTTACAATTCTACCTATGATCTTTTTATTGATACAATTATATGTTGATTGTGCCAAATTAAAAGATCATAAGTAAAATAATATAAAAAACTCAATAAAATTACACCATTAAAAAAATTGGGTGCTTAGTGCACATTATGCTTAAAATTTCACATTTACCATCTATAAAAATTATTTTGAAAAACACACGGTATCGGCTCATATGTGACTATCAAATTCAGAACTTTCTCTAGATTAAAAGTAATATTGTAGCTTTGTAACTCGAGGGCACAATTCAAATATTAAAAAATTTCTTGTTATATAATAAACTAATCATCGTGTGAAATAATATAGTGATAGTTTCTATTTATTTATATAATTGACTTATAAATTGAAATGAATATGAAAAAGATATTAGACTATCAATAAGAAAAAATGCATATAATCCCTAGAGAAAAACGAGACTTTATCACGGGTTAAACTTAGTATCCCTTTCAGCCTGCGTTATATGGAATCCTTGAATTAAAATAATACAAGAAACTACTTTCAAATCCAAATAATAATTAGACGGTGCACTCATGCAATAACATGAAAGAGAGAAATTCAACACGGGCTAATCTATTTGTGATTCATGAATAGTATATTTTATGAAATATTTTATATCAAACCTTTTATATTATTTCTGGCCCATAATATAAAAGTTAGTTGACTAATAATTTGAATAAATTAAGAACATTAGTTATGTTGGTTGTCTGTTATAAATATGTGTTGTTTTTTTTAAAATGTCATTACTAATCATACGTATTACTTAGAACTATCATTTAATGAAATATTTAACATATATGACTATTACAATAATTACTTTAGGAAAAAAAAGATAAAAATGAGAGATAAAATGAATTAAGATACTATATCTGGCCTTTAATATAAGACCCTGTTTGATTTTTATTTTAATTCTAAATATAAGATCACAATCCACTTTCTCTCTCATATTTATTTATTTATTTTCAAGATAATTTTTTAACAATGGGATTCTAATAAATAAACCTGATGAGCAAAGATATTTTAGAAAAGACAACACATATTTATTACAGATAACTAATTTAACTTATTTTTTTAATCTATTCAAATTAGTCAACTAGCTCTTATATTTAGGACCGAAAATAGTATTATATTTAGAATCAAATTGAATGTCAAACTCATTCCCATATTAAGAATGGGAGTAGAATTATCTATAATTGTGAACTAGATTTCAATATCTATGCACGCACTATATGAAATAAGTTATAGACTACTACATAAAATGACACTCAAATGGCACTATCGTTGGCTCGTTACACCCAAATGTATCAAATAGGCCACACCAAGTGCAGCTAATAAATTTGTAATTTTAATGCCAAAGGTACATTCTTCGCAGTGACTCTGGACTCTGGCCTCAATCAAGCTACACTACAAAATAAATGAAATCCCTCAATTGGTCACCTCATGGTAACCAAGAAAATACCTCATCATCCAATTTTTCCAACTCATACAAGTGTGCATAGGGTAAAAGTTAAAAAGGAAAAAAAAAAAACAAAAACCCAAAAATGCATCATTTGGATCTTATCTGTTTGAGCTGACGCTGTTGTTGTTATTGTTTACCTGATGGGTTCATAGGAGGTCGCGCCTGATCACGAGCGTTTTCAAATAGCATTCTCATTTCTTTTTTCTGTGACATATATAATATTAATTTTTATACTTTAGATTTGATATATTTTGTGGATTTCAAATTATTCCTATTTGCTGTTGAGAGGAATTTGCAGTACTAGTAGTGGTGAAAAAACCATGCCAAAGAGCAACAGAGCCCCAATCCCCAATGCTCAGATTCTTCACCATTCATAGCGACTGCCTCATCTCCATCCTCACCCTCTGGGTTTCTGAGCGCACCCGCTAATCGAAGGAAGGGAAATCACTCTCAATCGCCAAAACCCCCCTTTGAATCTGAAACTAAATCTTCAGCCCCAAATCACGAGGAAAAGCAACCAGCCATGAAAAGAGAGCATCATCAGCTTTGTCCCAACCCGGGCGACTCCTTCATGACCGCCAGCTCTAGCGGCAAATCAACGCTATGGGAAGATGAGGCCCAAGATGGTGGCATGGACGAGCTTCTCGCCGTCCTCGGCTACAAGGTAAGGGCGTCGGACATGGCCGATGTTGCCCAGAAGCTTGAACAGCTTGAAGAAGCCATGGGTAATGTTCAGGGCGGTATCTCTCAACTCTCCTCCGAAACTGTTCATTACAACCCTTCTGATCTCTCTACCTGGCTTGAAAGCGTGCTTTCTGAGCTCAACCCATCTCCTAATTTCGACTCTTTGACTGCCGTCGCCGGCGCCGCCTCTGCGCCACGGCTCCCTCCGCCTCCTCCTCCCCCGGCTGATGATTCTGCCTTCTTGGCTCCGGCGGAATCATCAACTATTACCTCCATTGATTTCACTGACCATAGCCCGCAGCAGCATTTGAATCCTCTGCATAAGCACCAAGATAGCTTAATCTTCGAAGACGCATCTTCCTCAGATTATGATCTCAAGGCTATTGCAGGCAAAGCTATCTACAGCAGTCAGACTCAAACCCAGCACCAGCAGCAGCTCGAATCTCCTTCCCGAGAAAGCAAACGTTTGAAACCCTCTTCTTCTGCGTTCAACCCTGCATTGTTCTCGTCCTCCCCTCTGGGGTCTTATACCTTACCCAACGAGTCAACTCGTCCTGTCGTCCTCGTCGATTCGCAAGAAAACGGAATTCGACTCGTTCATGCATTGATGGCTTGCGCGGATGCCGTACACCAGAACAATTTTTCTCTCGCAGAAGCTCTGGTCAAACAGATCGGATTCCTCGCGGTGTCTCAGGCCGGAGCTATGCGTAAGGTTGCGACCTACTTCGCGGAAGCGCTTGCTCGCCGTATATATCGGCTTTACCCAGAAAACCCCCTCGATCATTCTCTTTCCGACATGCTTCAGATTCACTTCTACGAGACCTGTCCATACCTCAAATTCGCCCATTTCACAGCTAACCAAGCCATCCTCGAAGCTTTTGAAGGCAAAAGGCGAGTTCATGTCATCGATTTCAGCATGAATCAAGGGATGCAGTGGCCGGCTCTCATGCAAGCACTGGCTCTCCGACCTGGCGGTCCACCGGCGTTCCGGTTAACAGGAATTGGACCACCCGCTCCGGATAACTCAGATCACCTCCAGGAAGTGGGTTGGAAACTCGCTCAGCTAGCAGAAACTATTCATGTTGAATTTGAGTACAGAGGGTTTGTTGCGAACAGTTTAGCTGATCTAGATGCTTCTATGCTCGACCTGAGACCGAGTGAAGTTGAGTCTGTGGCTGTTAACTCGGTGTTCGAGCTTCACAAATTGTTGGCCCGACCCGGAGCGATCGAGAAGGTGTTATCGGTGGTGAAGCAGATGAAGCCGGAAATAGTCACTGTTGTAGAGCAAGAAGCGAACCACAACGGACCGGGGTTTCTGGACCGGTTCACCGAGTCACTACACTATTACTCGACCCTGTTCGACTCGTTGGAGGGATCCGTGGACACTCAGGATAAGATCATGTCGGAGGTGTATCTGGGGAAGCAAATCTGTAACGTGGTCGCCTGTGAAGGAGTGGACCGCATTGAGAGGCACGAGACACTGAGTCAGTGGAGGAACCGGTTGGGTTCTGCCGGGTTCGCTCCGGTTCACCTGGGCTCTAACGCTTTTAAGCAAGCAAGCATGCTTCTGGCTCTCTTCGCCGGTGGAGATGGTTACAGAGTAGAAGAAAACGGCGGTTGTCTGATGCTGGGTTGGCATACTCGGCCATTGATCGCTACATCGGCCTGGCGACTCGCCTAGAAACCGGGGGCTGTTCGCTGAGTTGACTCAGCGAGTTGGGTCCTTTTTACTTTCCGAAATTCCCAATTTTTTTCCGAAAGAAAAGAAAGCGATTGTGGGGAAGAGGGTGCAGTGTGATGCTGAGCTGTTTGTACAGCTATTCGCTGAGAGGCTGAGACCCACCAATGTCTATGCCTTCCCCCCTTGCCTTTCTTTTTCCTCTCTCTCACTCTGTTACAATTCCATTCCCCTTTCTGCTTAGGGTTCTTTTACCAGTTTTGTTTCCTTTTTTGGGTTGGACTGGAATCTCTTGTTATTTTTCAGGGTTGAATCCAAAACTAGGGCTGATGCTGTATTTATCTCTTGATATAAATAGCTCGCTGCTAATAAATGTAATCTTTTTTCTTATGGGGCCATTTAATGATGAATGCAGAAGGGAAATGATGAATGGTAAATCATGATAAACTTATTCGTCACAATTAATCTTGTGCATGCAAGTTGTTAATTTGCCAAAATGGAGAATGTGGTGCTAGCTGATCTGCATAAGCGAGCGCAGGGAAAGCGGGCTTCCCTTTCAAGAAAGAGACTGAGTTTGATGCAACCAATGCCATCGATGTGGTTGATGGAATGGGACTGTTTCAGTGTTATGCAAATTTAGTGTGATAAAACAGCATCCTCTTTAATGTCCTGGGGAAAGCACAATCACCAGAAAGTGAAAATAAAATTTAAAAAAAGGGATTACCTAAGCCGTATAATGTCAAGATCTTTATGGTTCATGGTGCTTTCCCAGTTGAAAAAGTTGCACTTTTTAGGGCTCTCTTTCACTCTCTCTCTCAATCATATTGCTATTCACTGTTCGTGGTTTCTTCTACTCAATCTTTTCCTTTTCCAACTCTCAGTTTCCGTTTTTCAGTTTCCGGGTTCATTTCAGATTCTGTATTTTCTGCACGCTTTGGATCCATCCCCTTTGAAACCGTGACACATTCCCATAAAATTTGAAATAACTACGCATAAAGTTTATACCTTTTCCTTTCTTTACTTGGTTCCAACCTGCAGTCTTCTGGTTCATTTCTCATCTTCTTCCCCCTGCATGCTGAAGAGATAATGCCATGTCTCATCTATCTCCAAAAGATGTGATTTTTGTAATAAAAAAGAGCATGTAAAACCGTGAAAGATACTCAAAGATGAAGCAGCATCCAGATCATTGGTCAAAGCAAGAATCTTGATCTTCCTAGTTGGTTTATTCTTTTTATTTTACTTGTTGATAACCATGATTGTACTTGCCAGGAGGTGCAGATAATTAATATAAGATCCTCCATGTTTTTCTTGTCCTCCTCACAGATCCTGTTTCCCCAAATTTTTTAAATCCTCAAAACTCTGGCAACTTGCATCTGCAATTCCCTATGATCCACAATTACCGAAACATTAATAATAAACAACATTAGCTTTCTCAAATGCAAATGCAAACTCTGTGGTAATGTCTTGGAATCTAAGCAGCAAACGTGTATTCATTGAAACATCTCCTTATTTCTTAGTACAACAACAACAGTGATATTAACAATAAAAAGAGTCTAGATTAACTTGCTTGTGTCTCCATTAATTAACCCGTATTTCTTTTTAATCCTATCAGATATTGAACACCAATATTACTAAATGAATTTGGAACACAATAAAAATAAGGCCACCTAGGATGATCACAAGACGGAGAATATTTTCAGTTTATTCCTGAATTGATCCTCAACAACCAAATATCTCATTTGATTGACCCATTCTTTATGTGGATATTAAAAGAGGAAGGAAAAAAAGGAACAATAATAGAGTGATGACAGCAACATGTTAAAAGCATTAAGGTGGCACATCCCAGAATGCCGATGCTATATAGATAAATAAAAGGTGAGAAGAAACAATTAGAAGAACCAAGAGAGAGTGATTCATCAGCATATGTCAATACAGATAGGAGGAGGCATTAAATATAATTAGTGTTTGGGAGGGCAGGCCATTGGATTATTGAATTGAATAAAATGAATACATGAAATATGTGTGTATATGTACCACCACACACACATGAAACATCCATATTCATCTCTGCGTATTGGACCATCTTCCAATATCATCTAAATTAATTTTTTGGCCACCTACCTTAATAGATTAATAAAATAAGTTCTTGCAAATACGGTCAAGTTAATGCGAAGGATCACTTGTGTGTTATAATGGAGAAAAGTCATGGATTAGCAGTATTAAGTTTTTTATAGCTAATAATTGGTTTTTTTTTGGTGAATTAAGTTCTTAATACGATCTCAAACTCAAATGTTGTCGGTGGACATTATCAATTTCCTAAAGAAATGTTGAAGATTTCAGTCACAATTTTTGTTGCTTGAAAATAATTTATTTAGCATGATACCAACTCTTAGTCATGATTTTCAACATGATAAGTCGTTTTTTCCTATTTTTTCTCTGCAACTCAGGGGTCTTCTTTTCCAATCAATAATCAAATACAAATGACTGTGAATTTTTGTAAAGATAAGTTTCTTGAATTTGAATTTAACAGCCGGTATCGAAATATTTCCCTAACCTTTTCTGTTGTTCTTCTCCCAGTTCATATATCGTTTGAGTTTGATATTTTTCTCAACAAGAAAAAATTGAGACCAACTTGTCCACTTGAATAATGTAGATCCTTCTTTCATGCTTACACATCAAAATCAATGGCCCACATGAGGCCCATACTTTTGTTATTCACCTTTTATTTAATTCGCATATCCTTTTCAAGCAGCCAGAGAAAGTCGATGAGGTCTCTTTCAGTTATACACTTAAACTGCGGTTTTAAAAGAAAGCATTAAAAGGTCAAAAAGAAAAAGAAAATGGATCGCCTTCTAAAGCAGGAGTAGTTGTTCAGTTCTGTTAATAAGAAGAGGATTAATTTAAAGAAAAAGAAAAAAGTTGATAAATCATTTGAAGATGAATCAGAAGTGAGTGGAAGTAAAAGAAGCCAAGTCAAAGCAGAAGTACGGGTTCCAAGGTATATTTTTTTGGGATCAAGGAACAAAGTGTATGAATTTTAGAGTTACGGTCAACAATAATTAATTTGCAGTTTCTTAAATGAGAGGAAGCTATGACATTCATTCGGATTTCTCAAAGATAAATATTCATAAAATATTTAAAAATTGTACCAAAATTGTCTTGAAAGAGAAGAGATAGATTTCTACACATTTTCATTTTCATACGTTTCTCTTTTATATGTCGGGAATCAGAATCAGAAATATTTGAATTTAAGTTAAAGAAAATTGAAATGTGAGGTGATGGTTGGTGAATAAGAAATATGAGATTGGAAGGCCGCATGTATTTGCTAATGCGGCGGA
>NW_021632903.1:0-42368 GCF_004799145.2 Neltuma alba
ATTTTAGTTATTTGATTACATTTGCAAATATCATATCAAGCATCACTTTCTCCCTTGAGATTTTGGACTATTAATGCCTAAATTAAAATATTGTAATTTTTATTTTTATTTCATTTTCTATTTAGTTAAACCATGTATTTAAAAAAAACTATAGTATTTACCAAATTCATTATGTTGAATTTCAAAAGTTAAAATATAAACAATTATGTATTGATTAGCAGACACATAATCACAGACCAAACTGATTAAAATATAATCACACACACGTTTCGCTTAGGTTTTCTTACTAAAATCTAAATCAGATGGTATTTCTAATCTCAATCATTCTTCTTGAAAGTCAATTTTAACTTCTACTACTGTTAAATTCATTCGCTCTGACAATGGCCTGAATTGAACTTCCTGGTTACTACTTCTTCTTAAAAACAGTGCTGGGGACAAAAACATGAGCATATTCTTCTTTGTGTTTTTGATTCACTTTGTTTTGCTTCTACATTGTCTGCTTAAGGTTCTAAATTTGATCATCTAGATCGTCAACGCGTGTTTCTTGGCTTTCCTAATGATAGTACGCTAAAGGTTTTATTTTGTTAGATTTGCACAATAACCAAATTTTTCATCTCTCGCCATGTAATGTAATGTTCTGTGAATCAATTTTGCCTTCCTCCTCCTCAATTCCTCATCTCATAATACCGATCCTTCTTCCATTTCTGATCCCTTTCTTTCTTCTTCAGATTTTCCCTTTTCTTGATTTTTCTGAACCCATTCATGCTTCATCCTCTCCTCTTCTTCTGCACCTTCTTCTCCAAATCAGGCTTATTTTGATCCTTCTCCCCCAGCCATTTCTGCTGATATTTCCGTTTCTTCTGCTTTCTCTCTTCCTCTCCTCTTCTCCTCCTCTTATCACATCCTCCTTCTTAGATCTTCTTGCCCCTGCCATCACCCTTTTTACTTGCATGACTACCATTGTTTCTTACAAACATTACTCCATCCTATTCCTCTTCTTCAAGTATTCGCTATCCTTTATCTTCTGTTTTTTTGTCTTATGATCGTTTCGTTTCTCGTTTCTCCACATAAACGCTTTGTTCTTTCTATTACTAATTCCCCAGAACCTAGGACTTATAATGAAGCTTTTTAAACGTGCTGTCTGGAAACAAGCCATGGCTGATGAACTTCGTACCCTGGAACGAATTCAGACTTGGGTTTTGACCGAATTACCGCCGCCGGAAGCATGCAATTGGTGTAAATGGGGTGTTTAGGAAGAAATGCGTACAAGGCCAGTTGAGCCCTTGATCGTTGTAAGGGAAGATGAGCTGCTAAGGATTACACAAAAACTACTGCTTGATACTGTCTCCCCTGTTTCTAAGGCGACTATTGTCCGCTCATTATTAGCTCTTTGCTTCCACTGGTAACTGGTTTTTTGGAGTAGCTGGATGTTCATAATACATTCTTGCGTGGTGATTTAGATGAGGAAGTTGAACTACTTGACTTTTCCCCTTGATTTTGCTTCTCCCTAACCCAATCTCGCACGTAAACTTCACTAGTTACAAAATGGTTTAAAGTAGGCCAGCAGATAATGGTTCTAAGTTCTCCACTGCTGCTAGTTTCTTGTGGTCATGTTCAATCCAAATCTGATTATTCCTTGTTTGTGTTGGAAATTGTGCCCTAGGGGCCAATCATTATGTTATAAACATTGTTGATTTATGAATTATTAATTATGTTATCATATTATTTGCATGTTTACTGTGATGACTATCCTTGGATAACTCATGATTTATCCTAAATGTCCCTGGTCGGTCATCTATGTGGGAGCAGAGATGAAATAAGACCAGTATGACTTTGAAGATATATAGAGATATAAATCAAAGTCATAGGCACACGTAAGAGTACAAGTGTTGAACCGACCCGCTATGAGAGCTGCATGGGTTAAGTCATAAGCTTCTCTCATATACAAACCATGTCACTGTGCCCTTTCACTACAAAAAAATATGTTAATTCTAGCAGTTAGAGTGTTACATTTCTAGCGGTTCTAACCGCTAGAAAAACAGGTGCAAGAAAAATTTTTAGCGGTTATCGCAACCGCTACACATCATGGTCAAAATGATAGAACATTTCTAGCGGTTTTTAACCGCTAGAAAATATCTGAAGGAGACACATTCCTAGCGGTTATAAAACCGCTAGAAAAGTTCCCGGAAAAAATTTCTAGCGGTTTCATAACCGCTAGAAACCTGCTAAACGAAATCTATTTTGCCGGGAATTAAAATTTCATTAGTAGCGCGCGGAAATTACTAGCGGTTATAGAACCGCTAGAAATGTTTGGGAAATTAAATTTTCCCGCCAATTGAATTTTAGGAATGGCGGGAAAAATTTTCTAGCGGTTTGAACCGCTAGAAATTTTGGCGCAAAATTTAAATTGACGAAATATTCTAGCGGTTCGGAACCGCTAGAAATGTTTACCGTGCCAGAAAAAAAATTTATGGTTTTTCATATTATAATTTTAAAAACCATTAAATAAATTATTTTGAAGAGTTTTTGTTAATTTGTATAATTAGTTATATGTTACATTTATATATTCAAATTTTGTAATAAAAAATATGTAATTAAATTATGAATGTGTCAAAAGAAGTGAATTTAATTTAATAAGATAATTTAATTAATATTTAATAAGATAGTTGAATTGAAGAGCTATATTTTGTAATATTGAACCTATAGTATTAGGTTGATTAGTATTTGAATCAGTTGAGGAGGGCATGACAAGTGTGGAGAAAAAAAATCTGAAAGGAAAGGAGAAATAAATATTTAGTAAATTTTAAATAAAAACAAATAAAAGATACAATGAATTATAAAATAAAATTCACTTACCATAGAGTAAAGAGAAAAAAAACCCCATATGAGATAGTAAGAAAAAAAGAGAGAATTATGAAGAAGAATAGGAGAGGAAGGAAAATATGGAGTAAATGAATGTAGAGAAGATATGGTATTTATAGAGATCAGCGACACATTTGTAGCGGTGTTTTTGTAGCGTTTTATTTGCATTTTGTAGCTGTTATTCATTTTCTAGCGTATATATAAACGCTAGTATTTCGTAGCGGTTATATATGTAGCGGTTATTAACCGCTAGAAATTTAGTATTTTTTATTTTTAAAATCTGAACAAATTTTAATTTACAGATATGTATTTTGTAGCGTTAATAACCGCTACAAATTACAATTTCGGAAAATACATTTGTAGCGGTTATTAACCGCTACAAATTACAATTTCGTGAAGATACATTTGTAGCGGTTAAACCGCTACAAATTACAATTTCGTGAAAAAAATTTGTAGCGGTTATGTAACCGCTACAAATGAAATTTTTTTTATTTTTAAAAAAACTGTACGAATTTTAATTTATACATATGTATTTATGGACGAAAAATTTTTTAAATAATTTATTTTGGATGCTGCTATTCTCCATCATCATCCGGCCTGAAAGGACACATTTTAAAAAAATTTGTTAAATTTATGTTGTATTTGGAAAAAATTAGTAATTAGTAGTTAATTATTTAAATAATTTAAGAAAAGACGTGTACCTGATAAGTGGCAAATTATCATCTCCTTGAGGAAAGAAGTCTTCAAAATTCGAGGGGGTTGGAAGGGTTCACTGTCGTAAATAATGTCACCATCACCCATATCGTAAAGATCCCGTGGCTTGAGGTGAACGACCATATTCCAGTCTTTATGTTTCTCGTCCTCGACATAGTAAATTTGGTGTGCCTCAAAAGCAAGGATATATGGCTCATCATCTTCAGATGCCCCCGTATGAATAAGTCTAGAGAAATTGACTGAGGTGATGCCCAATGGTCAGTAGCGAGTCCCCGTGAAGTTGTCGTATTTGCCCAGGAGCACTTGAACAGTGTCACGGTGAAAAGCTGGTAACTCAACTCAATAATGTCAATTAGCTTTCCATAGTAAGTGACGCCTCCAAAGCGCATATCGCCATCACTACTGCTAGCATAACTCTCGTTCCGTTCCGATGTCCCGCAAACTCCAGAGTTTTGTGTGAGCAATCCCTGATCACGTCCAACCGTACAGAACTTGAAGCCGTTGACATTGTACGCGGTAAACCTTCGTGCATGGTCTAACGGACCGAGAGAAAGAGCTTTGAATTCATCTGTGTATGGCTGTTGTCATTACGTATTCGACGTGTAAACCAACTGGGAAACTCTTTGTGGACTCTTTTATCAATGTCAGCAGAACGCGCACGGCCCCGTAGCTGACGCCTGAGATAACTCCTAAACTCACTATAGTAAAGTGTAATTTGTTAGAAGAGTCAGTAAGAAACAAATATAAAGGTAAAGTAAAACTAGTGAGCTTATATGATTATATACTTACTGCATGAAGGGTTCAACTTGGCTGCAATTTATCAAAACGTGTCTGTGTGCCTGGAGTTTCTCTGTAGGAGTGAGTCTGAAGAATTCATATCCTCCAACTGGTTTCCCAACAGGAGGAAATAAAGTTGACGTGGAAGGACCAGGAGGAGAATCATCTACGCGACGCGGCGGTTAAAAGATGTCTCCATGTCATCAAAGTACCTCGAACAGAAAGTTAGGACCTCATCTCCGGAATAACCTTCTGCTATTGACCCCTCAGGCCATGCCTTATTCCTAACATATGATTTTAATTTTCCCAAGTACCTGTAAGTTAAATTGCATTAATAATTACGAGTAAATGAAAGAACAATGTGAAATTTAAAGAGGCGGGAATAAAAGATAATCTAGTACCTCTCTATAGGGTACATCCATCGATAGTGAACTGGGCCAGCAACCTTTGCTTCTCGAATAAGGTGGACAGTCAAGTGAACCATAACAGTAAAGAATGATGGAGGAAATATCATCTCCAAGTGACAAAGTGTAAGAATAATTTTATTTTGCAGCTGATCAAGCTCTTCCGCTACCAAGACCTTCGCACACAACTTCTTGAAAAATGAACATAATTCTACCAAAACCACCGATACATCAGAAGGAAGTGTGTTTTTCAAGGCCAATGGAAGTAACTGTTGCATAAGAACATGAGAGTCATGACTTTTCAATCAACCCAGTAACCTTTCGAGCCTGCAGATCGATACACCTTGAGATGTTGCTAGAATATCCATCTGGTACTTTTATGTTCTTCAACGTCGAGAGGAAGATATCCTTGTTCTGCTTTGTCAAGGTGAATTTAGCTGGCTGAAACTTGTCGTTTTCATCAGGCCAAGCCTCTTCACGAATTCCCAGGCCCGTAAATCTTTTCTAGCTGCGAGATGGTCTTTGGACTTTCCAACTTCATTGAGCAACGTATATAGCACATTATCGCACACATTTTTTTCAATGTGCATAACATCCAAACTGTGTCGTAGCAAATTAGATTCCCAATAAGGAAGAGTGAAAATATGCTTCTCTTCCGCCATTGCATAGGTTGCGTATCAGATGTCCCACGAGATCGTCGTCCCAATCGTTCGGGATCCACACTCTTACCAAACTCGACATGAACATCTTCTAACTGCCCGCAAAATATCCATACCAGACAAAGTAACAGGAGGATCTCTCTTCTCCTGTTTCCCATCGAAGCGAATCCGTTGCAATCTAAGTCTGTGCTTGGAATCAAGGAACCGTCGATGTCCTATGAAGCACCACTTGCGACTGTGTGGAAGGCGACATGGCACAGAATCAAAATTGCACTCAGGACAGGCCAACCCAGTATGCACATTCCAGCCAGACAAAGTTCCCAAACCGGGAAAATCACTTATTGTCCACATCAAGGCTGCACGGAGATTGAATACTTGCTTGTCATGTGAGTCATATGCCTCAACACCATTCGTCCATAGGTCGATCAATTCGTGTATCAACGGTTGCAGGTATACGTCAATATCATTTCCTGGTGCTTTCTTGCCAGGAATGATCATGGAAAGCAAAAAGGAGCTCTGCTTCATGCACATCCAAGGTGGTAGATTGTATGGAATTAACACCACCGGCCAGATACTGTAACTTGTGCTCATGTTTCCGAAGGGATTAAAACCATCGGTTGCCAATGCAAGACGTACATTTCTAGGATCATTGGCAAAGTCTGGAAATTTCGCATCAACACTTTCCACGCCTCCGAGTCTCGTGGGTGCCTTAACCTACCATCTAGGTTTTCCTCAGTCGCGTGCCACCTCATGTGCTGAGCCATTTTTGATGACATATACATTCTTTGCAACCGTGGTTTCAAAGGAAAGTATCTAAGAAAATAATATATTAAAAATTTAAAATACCGAATATTTAAATACTAAATATTGACTCAATTTAAGAAAATTGATGACATAATCAATTGTTTTAAGAATTTCAAATATAGAATACTTTTAGAGACAGAACAAGTAACACGCTGTAATAATTTGTACCTGAGAATTTTGGCCGGTTTCTTCTTTTGCTTCTTGCCCTTCCGTACCGACTTATAGCGTGACGTCTTGCATCTCGTACAAATCTCTTTGTTGGCATCATCTCCCAGTATAGCATACAGTCGTTTGGGCATGCATCTATCTTCTTATAGTTCAAGCCAAGCTTGTTAATAATCTTTTTTGCTTCGTAAAAAGACGGAGGGAATTCAACTTGGGGGAAAGCATCTCCCAGTAATTCCAGCAACATAGATATCGCCTTGTCAGTCATACCGCACAAGCATTTGATGTGATACAGCCTCACCAAGAATGACAACTTCGAATACTTTGTACACCCAGAATAAAGAGGCTTGTCAGCTTCGGTCATGAGGTCAAAAAATTCCCGAGCAGTTTCGTTTCTTAGAAACTCCGGTTGAGGTCCCTCTACTTCATCTTCGTTGGGATTCGAGCTTTCGTGAACACCAAAAGCATCACGCACAGCATCATTCACAGCATCGGCTTCATCCACTCGAACTCCCATCCGTGAAACTACTGGCACTGACTCAGCACCCATATCTAGCCGTTCCCCATGTAGTTGCCAAAATACGTACTCTCACGGAAAAGGCTTAAAGATTAAATGTTCCCTAACAATATCTTTGGGATGCCACTTTTTGAAATTACATTTAGGACAGGGACACTGAATCTTACCATTTACGGCAGCATTGGCGAAAGCAAAATCCAAGAAATAGTTTAGACCAGCCAAGTATTGCGGAGTCGACCGGTGCAAGTTGATCCACGACCTATCCATCACTAATAATGCTCAAATTTCGTGAAAATATGACACAGAGCTCAAAGAGAAGTTAAAATGGAATTCAGTTGGAGTGCTTCAGCTTATAAAGGAGGCTGGTGGAACGGTCATTTTTTTGTAGCGGTTACAAAACCGCTACAAATTTGTATCGGTTTTAAACGGAATTTTCATTTTCATTTTCCAGCGGTTATTAACCGCTAGAAATTCTAAATATCGGTTACAAACCGATAGAAATTTCTAGCGGTTTAAACGGGAATTTTGTCTCCATCGGTTTTGAATTTTCTAGCGGTTTTAAAGCGCTAGAAAATTAGTAAAATTTTGCTAATTTTTCTAATTTCTAGCGGTTGACAATAAAACCGCTACAAACGATGGTTAAAATCCAGTTGAATTTTCTAACGGTTTTTGAACCGCTACAAACGATATTATTTTTAAATATTAAATAGAAATACTGCACAATAAATTAATAACATTACAAAAATAAATATTTATTAAATTAATAAATGATTATAGAATTATTTTGATTAATTAACATGTTTAACGTGTTTAATAATATTGTAATGTTGATGTTGTAATAAATAAATAAATATTTCAATATTAATTAGTACTTGACATAAATAAAATTATAGAAATAAATCAATAAAGTAAACAAATAAATAAAAATTTAAATAATATCTAAATAGTATATAAAACCGTAAAATCAAGATTCTAATAAAATCCCATACAATGAAAGCAAATCATGGGTGGGGGCAGAAGCAGCATCATCATCGTGATCATCCTCTGCTGAATCCTCTGGCTGGGGGTGGGCAGGCCGCTCAACCTGCTGGGACTGGACTGGCGGATGGGGGGGTAGGGGCGGGACTGGTGGCATGTGTAGGTCGGGGATGTCAGGAACCGAGATGTTTGGAGCTATACTGACCACCACATGACGCAGAGCCGTAGCAGCTGCCAAGAGCTGGTCAAGCTGCGTCTGGAGCTGACGATCACGCTCCTGGAACTGACGATCACGCTCCACGATCCTGGCCTCCATCCTGGCCTCGAACTCTTGTCTGAGCTCCTCTCGCAATTCCTCTGAGGATGAGGAACCCGGCCGCTTCGCACTCGCATGAGAGCTCCCAGCAGTATATAAAGGCCAGCGCCACTTGAGCGGGGCAACCTAGTCGGTGTAGGTCCAAGTCCAAGCCCGCTAACTCGACCAGGGTGCTGCGGCCAGCCACGACCCGCTAAAAGTGATGCGGTGGGATCCAAGGCAGACCCCTGAGACTCACGCAACTCGGAATCGACCTGAGTCATCCGTGCCTACCAAAATTAATATAAAGAAGTTAATTATATATAATGATATCTACACTGTGATATTATATTAATATTTAATTTATTACTTACCGCTATCTCCTCAACCTCATCCGACGCACGCCCGTCTCGGGGTCTATACACCATCGGCCACATCTCGCCATAAGTGGGCGTGTATCCCCCTCCTGCTGCGTCTTTTCCCTCTGTAAATGAAATCAAAGAAATAATTAGTTACAAATTAAATACATATACATATTTAATAAATTTATTTCAAGTACTCACAATCTCGTCATAAGTGATCGCAAAGCTCCTGGATCCAGCCCTATGACGTATCGTCTGATGCCTGACGCTCCCAGCATTTCTCCTAGAAAGAGCCTGAAGCAAAATGTAAAAAAATTAAATTAAATGAGTCAAGTCGGATAAAAAATAAAGAAATTATAATTAATACAATATTATCATACCATCTGGTCAGCCGTCATCCTAAAATAGACGTAACTGGACCAGTCTTGGTCCGGGACTCCACCAGGTACATCTGCCAGTATCTCCTGGAGGGGCCTCGTCCCGTCACCTTTCTTCTCCCCACAGGTCGGCCCTCCTTTAGGTCGGCCCTCCTGTTCTCCATGTCATCCCAAGCCTCTTGATCGTGTCAGCCCTCAACTCCTCCCCCAGAATAAATTTACTCTATGATTAAAATAATAAATTAACTAAATAACAAATTATAAACAAATAATTAAGCAATTTCAATAATAAAAAACAAATAATTAGTTTTAACTAATTTAAGAATATTATAAATAAAATATAAATTAATCAAAAACAAATAATAATTAAACAATTAAGTAATTTAAATGAAAAAATATTTTTACTCAACTAAATTTAAAATTATTATAAGTAATAAATTAATGAAATCAATAACAAATTTTTTTTCATCTAACTACTTTTAAATAATTTAAATAAAAAATATATTATTCATTTAACTACTTTTAAAATATTATAAATAACAAACAAATTAAATAAATAAAAAATTATAATCAAACAATTAAATTATTTGAAAACAAAATATATAATCATTTATTTAAATTAAAAAAAATTATAAATAACAATTTTATATTACCTTCATCATTTCCCAGCCTTGTTGCTTCTTGTCTGGGGTGATCTTCTTCCAGTCCTGCACGTAGATGGGGAACAGCGTCCACTGCTGACCAAGGAGGCGCACGTACTTGTTGTACAACTGGCCACCTTTCTTCGTCGGTTGGCCCAACTCATTGAGGGGCACAACCACTCGTCCGCTCGTCGTCATAGACAGCTCTCTGGCTGTCAGCCTCCGATAGGACCTGTTCCCCTCAGTGTCTGCAAAATTTAATTAAGAAATAAATTATATATCAATAAATTAATACAATTTCTATATAAATTAAATACTGATCAAAACTTTAAAAAGTTAAATAAATACTTACCGACAAATTCCACCTCATAACCAGCCTGACGTCTCGGAGCAGGACGTTGCGCAGCCTGGGGATACTCATTCCCCTGATCCTGCTCCTCCTCCTCCTCCTCGTCAGCAGCATCAGCATCAGCATGGGGTTGCTCATCCCCAGTAAAATGAGCCTCTTCAGTCCGCTCAACATCATCCTGCTCCATAAAACTGAGGATATCCTCCTCGCTGAGATCGTAGTCATGAATGCTGGGGAATGGCTCACCAGCATCATGATGAACCTCACTGGGTCCAGCTCTCTCAGGATCAACTGGGTCTTTCCCGTGTCGACGAGTCATCCTAATAACAACAAATAGTAATTATTTATAAATGAAATAAAAAGAAAAATTATTTATAAGCTACAACATAATAAATAAATAAAATAAAACATAAAATAAAATTATTTATCAATAAATTACTATTTTTACCTGAAAATAAGGATCTGCAATGAATTAGAACTCGAATATGTTTGTGGAGAAAATTCAGCAGAGCTTCGCTTCCAGAACGATTGAAGAAGTGAGAGTGTGGGGGGTATATATAGATCGAGAATTCCTAGCGGTTCGGTCCAAACCGCTAGAAATTTCTAGCGGTTTTGGGCCGAACCGCTAGGAATTCCCAACGGTCACATGTGCCTCGGGAATTGGCTAGCGGTTCGGTCCAAACCGCTAGCAATTTTCTAGCGGTTCGGCCCAGAACCGCTAGAAATTCTGGCGGTTCGGTCCACAACCGCTATAAATTTCTAGCGGTTCTGGGCCGAACCGCTAGAAATTTCTAAACTCCTCGGGGAATGAAAAATATTTCTAGCAGTTCATGCATCAACCGCTAGAATTTTTCGGTGTCTAGCGGTTTATTGGCCTGAACCGCTAGAAAGTAAACGCTACAAATTTGGCGCCAAGTTCCCGCCAAAGCCCGGGGAATTTTCTAGCTCTAATTTTCTAGCGATTAGGTGGTAACCGCTAGAAATGTGCGGGCAGTGGTCAAACCGTCTGTATTTTGCAGCGGTTTTTATAGAAACCGCTAGAAATATTCGGAATTTCTAGCGGTTTTGTTGAACCGCTAGAAATGTTCCGTTGCTACTTCAACATTTTCTTGTAGTGTTTGACCTGAGATCATCATGGATTCCTACATGAGAAACGCTCAGCTTTGACCTAGTCAAAAGTCACTTTTGATCGAGTGATCATAAAGACTATGTTCAAGCTTAGTGTTTTTTTCATGCGGAGGAATGTGAATGGTCAAGATGGAATTTGTCCCTCACATTCGTAGAGAGATACATTACTGGGCCCCTCGATGAGTAAGTCTGAGAAATGTATGGCCATACTATAATGGAAAGGTAGTTCCGTTTCTATACTCAAACTACTCAGGGATCGAGAAAGTAATGGTCATGAATAAGAGGATGACGTTCTCCATGCCTCATCTATGACCAAAATGTCGTGTGACAAAAGGGACGTGATATGGTTGTATGAAAGGTTACATCGTTCAATGATCCTCATGTGATTTGGGTAGTCGTGATGTCTTGCTAGAGACCGCTTACGACTTGTGAGTCATTATAGTTAATGGCCCACTGCCAACTTCATATGGGCTTACAGGGTCGCACACAAAATAGTCCAACACGAGCTATGATGTCCAGATTCATTGAATCTAAGATATGTCCAGATTCAATGAATAATATAGGGTGGACGTATATATATATATAATATTCGTATATATATACATATTATATAAATATAAGAGATATTAATTGTTAGATTTAATTTATAAGGATAAATTAGATCTATATATAAATTAATTCCGTCATATCTTTATTTTGAATTAAATAAATAGGTGAATTAAATATGTGAGACGGATTTAATATAAACCATATTTATTTAATTGTTCTCTTATCTGATTAGGCAATATTTGATATTGTATTAATTTTGGAATTAATTTAGGATTAATTTCGAAATTAAATATCATTCATAATACCTATAGCATCCTATATATTTGATATTAAGAGCTAGGGTTTTGAGTGTGAGAGTGAAAACACTAGCAGATGAGAGACGGCCAAAACTAGAGAAGGGAGGACAGATTCTTCGAAAATAAACCCTAGAAGGACAAGAGGTGCTAGCACGTCGTTCGTGATTGGAACACTGTTCGTGTGGATACCGATAGAGGAAGTCGATCTGAGTTGTCGACTTCGAACGATAAAGGAGGCGAGCAGAGGCGTCCTGAATGGCGGAATCCCCGAGCCACCAAGAAACCGAAAATCGAAGGTAATGCTTCTTACTACTTGACTTAAACACAATCGGTAGATCCGGGCAAGGGATTGAAATTTTAAATTTATTTTCCATTGCGCGTCTTTCAATTCCCTTCAATTTGTACACAATTGTGGCGCTTCTTCTACTGCCCTGGTAGTGCATGTGGAATATGTGAGCTTAGCCGGCAATGATATGAATGAAATCAAACGCATCAAGGGTTTTCTTGATATATGGTTTTAGTACGAAGAAGTATTGAAAATAAGAGCTAAGGATTGGAATTAGGATTTAACAAATCTATTAAAAAAGTGTTTAGCATGAGAAATTACTTGTTACATGGAATTAGACAAAGTCATGTATGAGATTGGGGGATATCATGGGAAGAAGTGGTATTTTTCAATCCCGCCTTCATAGGTTTGTTTAATCCCATGTAATAAACAATTATGCATGCTAAATATTTTTTTAATGATTTTTTTCAATTACAATCACAGTTCTTTATCTCTTATTTTTAATACCTCGTTAGGACCTAAGGATCTGGGTTCTCTTATAAGTTCTTCGTTCTATCAAGGCCTCTCCTGGTATATAAAGGTCTCTTTTTGCCCTCTCACTCAGATGAAAGAACATTCAATGAGTTTGGGTTAGAAACACTGAAACAGAACCAAAAGGAAAAGGAAAAAAAAAACATAACAAAAGGAAAAAATGAACAAAAGATGCTGAAAACCAGAGAGAGAGAGAGAAAGGGCAAGATCCCCATGGGACCATAACAGATGGCTCGAAGCCTCGAACAACCCCAAATGTGCAAAGAAAAGCTCTCATTGAATACTTGATGAAGAAAACCCTAAGATCTAGTCTTATTTGGTCCGGGACCAAGACCGGGTTAGACTTAGTCTAGCAGGTTACTCGGCTAGTCCAGGTTACTTTGCTACTCACTTTAAAAAAACAAAAAACTTGGGGATGGAGGGCTATACGTGCATAGGCATTTTTCACCCAAAAAAACTCAAATTAAAGTTGTAAAATACAAATGTTTCACCTATCAAAGAAGCAAATTTTGATAGTAAGAGAAGCTCCAATGCTCAATCAATATAAAATGCAACAAATTCTCCTCTTTTTATCAAGATATAACTTAGAACAAAAAATATTGCATTTGCATATGAACCTGTGACTGCGCAGCCTGCGACAAGTGTGTTGAAGTAAAGGAAGGAAGAGAGAAAGAGGCGACAGTCCCATGAGTTTCACTAGTCTATTCAATTAAGTTTATTTGTTGTTATTTTGTCATGAAATTAAACCCCCTAGCTTGTATTCTGTTGTACATATCTTAAATAAAATTCACACTTTTCACCAAAAAAAAAGGGAGGCGATTAAGTGCGAGAGACTGGGAGAGCATAGATTTCCAAAGGGAATTATGTAACTAGGACACTCACAATAAATTAATTAAATAATTACATACATTTTTTTAAACAAAAGAAATTCCTACTTGGACCGGCTAGACCAAACAGTCTGAAGGACCAATCCTAAACCCGGTCTCACCTAGTGGTTCAGTCTGACTCGAATGGTCTTGTCCTCTTATTGGGTTTTTTTTTTTTTTAAACTGGGTCAGTCTGGGTTGGATCAAGCAAACCAGGTTTCGGATATTTTTACACAATCCTAAATGTTCATCCTACGCTTCTCTTTAAACATGAGTATGATTTGTCAACTGTTCATCCTTCTTTTCTCTTTAGTTTTTGCTTGCCTTAGTTTTGCTTTATGCAAGTGTGACATTTCTCTCAAATTATGCTATTGGAATAAAGTTTGGTTTCGTCCACTGTTCAAAAAGTCAAGAGCTTTAAAAGGTAAGTCCTTCAATCAAAACCAATGGATAATTTTTAAGTGGAATTTTCTTGATATCAACTTGAATATCCATTTGATGACCATGATAGGCCAAAGAATCAGGGCAATTTTTGGTTTTTATTGATGAGTTCAAATGTAATAATCCAGCCAGCTCGGGTCAAAAAATTGTGTATTTGTCTAACCTAAACCATTAAGGAGATGATTCTACATTAGATCGATACTGATGAGATATAAAACTTTTGTAGAGTTGCTAAAGACAACAATTTTCCTGAGTGTGCTTTTAATTAACTTAAAGCAAAATCCTTCATGAATCTCCATGGCAACTGGGAGAAATTCTTGCATGCTCTGGGATATCCACATAATATGTGCTCTGACCAATATAAAATGGACAACTAGCATCGTTGGGCACACTCTTTTCTCAGTTTTTTCCAAAGTTTCAAACTCATTAATCATTGCCCTCTTTTGTCTTTTCCTCTTCTCTCTTCGTACAAATGTTTCACCTCTCATCATTTGCTTCATTTTTTATTCAATTTTTCAGACATAAGATTCTTCTTCCTCCATCAAAGCCACGGGTCTGATAAAGGGTGTGATGGTTCTCTGGTGATGACTTTTGGGGAGCAATGTTGTCATATGAGGAGGAGCTTCGATCAGCGGCCATTTCCAGGCTTCCGTTGCACAAGCAGAACAACGTTACACTTGTCAAGCAACCATCTCGAAAGGCCAGTGAGTCAGACAACGTCGGTGGAAGGAGAAGTTCGAAAAGCCCAAGTCCAGTTCAAATACAATCAGAGGTACTGTTGTAAGCTTGATTACAGGGGGTTATTTGAAATAAGGGTCTTTTCACGCAACTGAAAATACTGTAGCTAATTAGGTTGTACCCCTAGTGCAATACACTACTAAAGAACTGACCTTTCAGACGAAGAAAACTGGTGGTGGTAAGAGGAGGTGGATGGTTAGTGAGAAAGAAAGTGGAGCTCCACATGGCTTTACAATGAAAATGATGCGGAGAGAGAAAGGGGGGAAGAGGGGGAATTAATTAATGAGTTTGGGGAGGAAAAAAAATTGAGAACGGAGTGGGCCCATTAATACCATTTGTCTGTCTTATACTGGTCAGAGCACATGTTATATGGTACACCCAGCGCACACAAGAATTTCTCTAGCAATTGGAAGAGTGTATTCCAGTTTTTTCATGAATCTCCTCAAGACTGACATAGTTTATTTGCAATATGTTATAAGCAACTTTCTAGAGGAAGGTATTGATTTTTGAAAATTGGGAATCTTCTTGGAGGTCAAAATGATAATTGGATAGAGAAAGATGGATAAGATGTTAACAGGATGGAGAAATTAATCGCATATGTTAAAATGATGGAATGCTCCCTCTCTGCTAAGCTTCAGGAAAAAGAAGAATCACCGCCCCATCCAAATGATAAACGATCAACAAAGAAAGTAAAGATACGCAATGAACCTCAACATGATGAATTTGACCTGCTTTCTTACAACCCTATCTCACCATCTGATGAAGAAATGTCTGCTGATAAGGTCAATGAACCTCAGCTGCTAAACGATTCTGACATGGCTGCTTCTACCTCGTGGACGCCGAATGTTCCTTCCTTTAAGGACATGCTTCTTAACCATAGCTCAAGGAAAAGAGAAGAGGACAAAGACCTAGCCTTTCAAGAGAGGGACATAACTGTCAATAGAATAGGACCCTTCCCCTTCCATAACCTTCTCTAAACGGATCCATAAACTTTTGAATGAGAGTATGAAGTTCGCAGTGGTGGTCAAAGTGCTAGGTTGCAATATCAGTACAAAGACCTACAAGACGAAGTTGTTAGCCTCTGGAAACTCTCTCGCTCAGTGCAAATAACTGATCTGTTAAGGAACTGTTTCATCGCCAAACTAAGCAATGAGCGTGACTATCATGAGGTACTGTTAGAAAGACCCTGGGTTATATTTGGGCACTGCCTCACAGTACAGCCCTAAACTCTTTGATTTATCCCCAATCAACCACACTAACTCTCAGGTTATGGTTGAATTCGCATTCCAGGTCTGCCGACTAAGTATTACAAGAAAAGTGTGATTAGAGTTATTGGTGAAATTCTGGGGAAAGTTCTAAGAATTGACCATAACAGGGGAGTGAGGTAAGTTCGCACGAATGGCTATTCTTATTGATCTCTCTCACCGTCTAACTTGTAAGATGGAGGTTGATAATCATACCCTCCTCGTTGAGTACAAAGGGTTGCCCACAATTTACTACTGTTGTCGTTGTTACGGTCATCTTGAGGATGTTTGTCTGAAGAAAGAATAGCCAAAAGAAGCTGTGCCTCCGATCAACCCAATGATTCATTGATCGCACACAGCGGCGCATACAACACATGTAGCAACGGAGACAGACGCACTTAATGGTGCATGGATGCAGGCACCAATCAGAGGACGATGATAAGGGTATTCAGAGAAAAGAGACTCAAGGAACAGTAGTTACCAAAAGGATGCTACAAAAGGAACGTTACCAAAAGGACACTAAAATAAAAACAGAACATAGAGTTTAATTTTAACAAATTTTTTAAAGAAAATAAAGAAGTCTAAATGGGTCAGCCCTCTTGTAGGTCAGTTTCAATTTTATGAACAAAATCACAAGCCCAGTTCTCATAATTTTCAGGTTTAAACGAGCCGACCCAATGATCTCGGCTTGTTTTCTTTACTCTAAGCTGAAAGGAATGTAGCAACGAATTCACACATTTTGCCCTTAAAAACTTAACCCTCCATTGGGATGAAAAGAAAAATTGGACACTCATCATCAATAAAAAAATGCAAAACAACTCGTTAAGTATCCAATTTAAAAAAAGAATCAATCCGAATTATTCAGTTTGTTTGATTTTATTTCAACTCAATGTTTCACTTTTCTAATAGGTTTATCATGTTTTCAGATATATTTTTCCCTAAATTAGTTAGTTAAATCATTATATTATTATAAGATTAAAAAAATCAATCTAATATATAAAAGCATGGAAATTCAAGGTCATATCATAGTGTTTTTACACATATTTCGATCATCGCCAGAATACTAAAAACAAAATCTCTCTACGTTTCATTTATTACTATAGCTATTGCAAAAAGTACACTATAAATATACCTATAACATACTCTATCGAGGGCACCGAATATCGTAAACTTTTTTAAGGTGCGAAAAACATACATGAAATTTTTAAAACGGTGCAAAAATATTATAATCATTTAGTCAACTAATATCTTGTCAACCAAAAAAATAGTGTAAAAATACACAAAATTTTTAAAATGGAGCAAAATACATCTTAACTTAAGATTCTTAAGTTTGCAACAAACCATGCATTTTTGCCCAATTTTAAAAATTTCATATATATTTTTGCACTATTTTCTTGACTTACATGTTGGTTAAATGATTAATGTTTGCTGATATAACCAAAGCAAAAAAACTAGATCAAATCAGTTTGGACATTGAACCGATTAAAGTTGAATTGATATTGAACCGGTCAAACCAAAGTGAACCGTAAAAACTGATGATAAACCAGTTTGAATGATTATATTATTATTGGTCCTATTTTTTCTCCTTTAACTCTTAAAATCTCAGTAGATTTAAATGAATTTTAATCATAATTTTATGATTATTAATCATTAATTTTAATTAGTAATAAATTGTAAAGATTAAAATTCTCAATGTTGTTACGTTTTGTTATTATTACTATCAAAATATTATTTTATTTCTTTCTATTTTGTTATTATTAAATTATTAATGTTGTTGTATTTTGTAAGTTTTAATTAAATTGTTTTATTTTAATATGACTAGTTTGACTCAAAGTTGACCCCGATTCAACCAACTGATTCTTGAACCACTATGTTAGTTTGGTGTTTGATCCGGTTTTTTGTTCTTTGGAATGGCCATGACATTCACGTATACTTTCACACTAAAAAATTTTATGGTATTAGATGCCCATAACCAAATGTTGCACGAGTAGAGTTGCCACTTAACCCTACAAAAAAATATCAGTTGAATCAGTCAAACTTCGAAGGAAACATAAAAAGCAATCAGCCAAAAGATTCTGCCATGTAACAAACAGATTCTGACTTGCTTTATTTACACTTTTGTTCGATTCTTGTCACCAACTATCGTGCTAAACATGTGTTCCAATTTCATACGAAGTAGGCTTTGCTCTATCAGAATGAAACTTTCATTTTTTGGAGAGTAAATCAATTATTTCCCCTCGATTCCTCTAAATAGATGGTCCAAATCAGATCTTCCATTTCATTTCCTTCCAGAAACATGCCAAGAACGGAACAATATTCCAGTGAAGAAGCAACGCTTTGCAAGCGACTCAAGACCAACCCCAAGCAAAAAAGGATCTCACACAAACAAATACTATGCAATCATTAAAAGTTCTAACTACAATCTTAATATAGTAAATCACTCAATCACCAAGCCATAATCACCTCAGCAACAATAAATACAATCATGAACCACTAAAACCTTGTAAATTCCAAATTCAGTCCGCATAGGAAAGTCATGACATCCATAAATAAAATCCTACTAGCAACTCACATGGCATCTATATATATAAAAGGATCCAAAGTTTAAAGTACAGAATACATATCCTAAAGATCTCCCCACGCTACTGGTGCCCCTCGCCTGTTGGTTGCTTAGATGCTTCCTTGATCTCATCCCCAGCATCATCCTGAAACCACGAATAAGCTTCCTAAGGAACGATTCAAAATGATGGTTTCAAAGAAAAAGGGGAATTAAACAAAATCCCAGATAGGGGCAAGGTTTAGCCACCAACCCTGTCCAAAGTAAACACAGATTGCACTAAGCAATCATTGAAAACGTATCTAATAAAGCCATCAGCAGTATTAGACGACATATGACTTTTTGCAGTGACCAAAGTAATAATGCCTAAGAATCATTCATGTCATAGCTGCAGATTTCAGCAAAATTACGGGCAAATTTCAGTTATCCCTTCGAAGAAAGCCCAAAGATCCATGACTACTACAGGGCAACAACCAAGCCTGTAGGTATTCGGATATTCAAACCACAGGGGTCATGAGAACACTACATGATTGTCCACACAAGCAAGTTTAGATTGTTTTCATTTAGAGAGCAGGTTTTCTTTTTGGTTTTTCAAGTGAAAACGGATAACCTCATTGCATCAAGAAACTGTACAAAAAGATCAAGCTTTGCAAAATATCAGGACCCACCTCTTCCCCATTACAAGGTAGCCTATCAAGAGAGGTAAAAACAGAATAATGATCATGAAAGCAAGTTTAACTCATGACAAATTAAATATTTCTAACTTATATTTAGTTTAAAAGAAATAGAACTATCTATGGTTTACTCCTCAAGAATTCAAGTTTACTAGCAATCATGGGTTGCAGGATACTACATAAATGCCCAATATTTTTGAATTACACGACAGCAGAGAAAGGATAGAGGGAGAGACCGTGATGTCAGATGTCCACAAAGTCAAGTTGTCTCGGAGAAGCTGCATGATCAATGTACTGTCTTTGTATGACTCTTCACCCAATGTGTCAAGTTCAGAAATTGCCTCATCAAAGGCCTGCCATATGAGGAAAAAGAACACAAACACGGTAAAAGTCAGGAGGAAGGGATATAAGTTCCAAAAATTTAATCAACATGGCTTGAAAGATCAACTAAATAATAAATCAACCTTCTCACATTATGAAGAGAAGAACCTTGTGGTAAGGAATGAATTTTTTCCCCCCCCTTTTAAATCAGGAGTCGGTTAACAAGAACCTCATTTCTTTCAACGCAAATTACTACAACCATGTGATTACAAAATATATCTTATTTGTGGACTTGGTCAATATCCATCACCTTGTTCTGTTCAAACACTAACAAAAAATCAATATAATATACAATTCATATCACATAATGAAGGTGATATGAGCCCTGCCATTAAATAAGTTATTCCAACAGTGAAATGGAGGCTAACAAATAAACATAATTCCGTTTGTCAATGACAACAGAGACAGGGCACGTATACAATCCATTTATCAAATCAAATAATTTACAAAAGTCAACTTCAACCACGTTTGACTTAAATTAACCAAGTTCACTTCCCTGCAAACCCTTTAAAATAGTCCTGCAAGCACTTCAATCTAACCACATATTGAATGTTTTTGAGCCATATTAATCAAACACACGACTTGAGTGAGCAATGGTCCCAATACCACTGAAGTTACTAATTTTATTGTAGAAAACCCTGTTAAGATATGCAACAAATATCTAGGACCCATCAACATTAATATTTGCTGCAATAAAAAAAATATAGTAATTGTATAAATAGCAAGTGATACCTGCTTAGCAAGATTACAGGCACGATCCGGGGAGTTGAGGATTTCATAATAGAATACAGAAAAGTTGAGAGCAAGACCAAGCCTTATTGGGTGCGTTGGGGCCAATTCTGCTAGAGCAATATCCTAGAACAAACAAAAAATAATAATAATAATTCAGGGTTCAGTAACATATCAAGACTATGAAAAGTAGAAATAATTCTATAGAAATGTGGAAACTTGTAAACAGTAGCAGAGTATGCGTGTAAATGAAAGTGAATGCCTACTTGAGCAGACTTGTAGGCCAACAAAGTATTCTCCGCAGCCTCTTTTCTCTCAGCTCCTGTCTTGAACTCAGCAAGGTATCTATGATAATCACCCTTCATCTTAAGATAAAACACTTTAGACTCAGCAGATGAGGCGGATGGAATAAGATGAGACTCAAGAAGGCTCAAAATCCCATCACAGATCTTGCTGAGTTCAGACTCAATCTTGCCTCTGTACTCCTTTATAATAGCAACATGGTCCTCATTACCCCTGCTCTCTTCCTTCTGTTCAATGGATGAAATTATCCTCCATGAAGCCCTTCTAGCTCCAATCACATTCTTGTAAGCCACAGAAAGGAGATTCCTCTCCTCCACCGTCAACTCCTCAACATCCACTGTCTTAGCAACTTTCTCCATAAACTCAACCATCTCCTCATACCTCTCTGCTTGCTCTGCCAACTTGGCCATGTAAACATTTTCTTCACGCGACTCGGTGGATGACATCTTCGCCACACAAATCTATCTCTTAATAGTTCAAACTGATTTCAAAATAAGAAAACAACCCTATCAGATTTGTACACCAACAAACGCAGCGCATAGTTGAAGTTGCAGGAAAACAATGAAAGAAATCAACCAAGCCCATCTAACAAAATGAATATCAGTGGCGACCAAACGAGAGGGGCACAGCAGCCATTCATCAGCCAAATTTCCTCTTCCACTTATCACGACTCAGTCTCAGACATCATATTCATCAACTAAATGCTAGACTTTCAACAATCCAGAAATACCGAATCCTTTGAAACAACCAAACAAGTAAAGAATTTGACATCCAAATCAAGACGCACACTACCCACAAAAATTAAGAGGGAAAACAAAAACAAAAACGAAAATAAAATTAAGATCGACGAAACTACCATAAAGATAAGTAGATAACTGAAGAATCGAGGAGAAAGCCAAAAAAACACAGAAGAGAAACAAAACCCTAGAGAGAAAAATTGAGACTTGGATCAAGGACGCTTACCTTGGTGCGTGTTCACTGGGAGAGACTGGGATGGAGGCGAACGAAGGAGTGGGGTTCGGGCATTAAAAAATGAACGCCGCTAGGATGGGGAGAGAGAAGAGGGAGGAGCAGAAAAAGATGGATGTCCAATGAGGACATGACACGTGGAAGTTGGCGGAGATTCCGTGGGAATTTGTCTTTTTTGGGCCACGCTGGCGAGCGTTGACCGTCAATTAAAAGATCCGATGGGGTTGGATTGATGAGGTGATATAACTAGTGAATTATAATTGAAAGGTGTCATCAATTTTTAACTTTACACGCCAAGATGAAGCACTGGGCTGCTTTAAATGGAGGGGGAAATGTCGTTGGCAATTAATAAACAAAAAGAAAAAAGTAGGAAATGATGGGGAGTAGAATTTCTCACTAAAAAAAGACAAGAAGAAAAATGTTGAGCAAAATATTGTTTTTGAAATATTATTATTATTATTATTTTGCGAGGCCAAAAGCAATTCCCACAGCGGGTCACATTTGCGTTCTACGGGTAGAAAATTTCAGCGTGGCATCTTAGCATCAAGACAATGGCTTTATTAGGGATATTAATCAGTTGCTAATCACACAATTAGTTAATATCTTGCGTGTGCGTGTGTCAATCATCCTAATCTGTTTATAATGGATTCATTATCATTGGTTTTAGGTGTGGTGGGATATGTACAAGAAAAGAAAATAATACTACATCCCGTTCTTATTATAAAAACTAGTTAATTAATTTAATGTGATTAGGAAAATAAGTTAAATTAGTTATTTATAATAAATAAGTGTTGTCTTTTCTAAAATATCCATACTAATCAAGTGTATTGGCTAGAATTAAAGGTAGAAACAGGTTAGGCGGCCTGTTAGGGGCCTTTGGCTTGGCTTACTTCCGACCTGATCAGGCCAAGCCTGCTAAAAAATAAATACAGGCTCAGGCCTCTTTGAAGACCTATTTCGCCTATTAAACAGCCTGAGCCTGTTATAAATTTGCAATATCATGTATTAATTAGAACTAAAAGTGAAAACAAGCCAGACAGTCAATTGACCAAACCTGATAAAAAACAAGTACAAGGCCTATTTTGCCTATCAAACAGGTTGAACCCAAACCTGCAAGTGAGATGGTAGTAATCTTACTCTTACCACTACACCCCCATTGCACCAAGACCTTTTCTTGATACCCATCGTGCAGGATTTATAATTTTAAACCCAACTAGTTCAGTTAAAAAAATTCTTTACACTTGCACGCTTTGGTTTTTTCATCCATCCCTTAACTCTTTGGTTCAATCTTGCCGCCGCCGCTTGAGCTCTCCATCTCCAGTCTCGACTTTGTTCTCCATTCTCCAAGTGTCATCGGTGCCGTTCACGATCTCCAGCTCTGACGTCGCACGGTCGGACCTCACAAGGCACAGTATCGTTGTCGTTCACTCTTCAGCTCTGAGCTTGCACGGTCGGCCGGTTGCACACCATCCCAATCTCCAGATCTAATCTCTCATCCTCCTCAGTCCTCATCTAGCTCGTGCGTCGTCACTAGGTAAGCTTTTTGTTACAAACTAAACTTTGATAACTAAAACACTACTTTCTCTCGTCCATCGTATTCAAATAACAAAAACGGTCGACTGTTGATATGATTTCATTATTCATGGCAGAAATCGCAGAAATTTGAAGTCTGAATATGATTATATATTCATGGTAGAAATCGCTGAAATCAGAAGTCCCATATATATATATATATATTCCCATACATACATATATATATTCATGGCAAAAAAACGCAAAAATCTGAAGTCACCGCCATGAATATATATATATATATATAAAATATATATGGAGAGTATCAGATTTATCAAAATTTTAATCATTTAGTGTTGTGCTTATGTTTTATAATTTTCCATTGCTCTTCTTCTTGTTCTTTTTGTCGTGCCTCATTTATAGATTCTACAGTAGCCTGTGTTGTGCCAATGGATCAAGATTTTATTAGAATTTTTCTACGGCAAACTAGGAACTTTAGTGTTGTGGATATTTTTGTTAACTTTTGATTTATCAGATTTCTTACTCATTTTCCTAGAGGCTGGAAGCATGTTTTTAATCATTCAACTGATATATGCTAAATTGCTAATATATGCTTTATGATTCATTTCTAGTTTATGATTCATTGCTAATATATTATACACTTCATTTCTTCTTTTCAAGGTGTTCGAACAAGAAGAAATTATGTTCAAAATTTGATGATCTGCGACAAATAGCTATATTTTTATTTGGTCAAAATTATTGTAATCCGTTGCATTTGGTATTATTGTTGATTAATTAGATTATATTAGATTATGTGTTATATTTTAAATAATTTTGGACCAGGTTATTATAATTTTAAATTTATTTATACATATATAGCTTGTTTTCGGCTTGTTTAAAGGCTTAGGCCTATTTTATGTGGAAGCCTATTTTTGACTTATTTGAAGTCCGAAGCCTGTTAGCCTGTTTATAATTTTTTAACAAAATACAGGCCAGGTTTTTATGCATGTCAGGTTTAGGTTGAAAAGAAAGCTCATAATAGGTCACAGGTCAAGCTAACGTTGATTTGTTACAAGACAGGCCGAACTTGTTAAAGAGAAAGCATGGCCTATTTTCACCGCTAGCTAGAACTACCGCTATTGGAAAGACTATTTTGAGAAAAAATACATAAAAATAAAAGACAGAATGGATTAGAATCTTATATTTAGAACCAAAATAAAAATCAAATAAGGTTTTATACTAAAAACCGGAGGTAGTATGTGTCTTGTAGTTTTCATATAGTCATAATCTGGTCTTTAAATTTCAATTTGGTATAAATTAATCGTTATAGTTTTAATTATTTAAAATTTATTATGAAAAAAATTAAAATTAAAATTTTTTTTGCTAAAAAAATTTAAATGATTAGACTATAGAGATTAAATTATGAGTCAAAATTTAAAGATTAGATTATAATAGAATAAAAGTTATAGGAATTAAGTTGTAATCAAATAAAGTTTAAGGATTGGGCGAGTTTAAAATTATAAGGAGAAAAGGATTGGCCTTTTTTTTTGTTTTCCTATAACGAGGGGGAAAAAAAAACGAAGAAAAATTTTAAAGTTTTATGGAGTTTTCTTTGCTTTTTTCAGTTTTGTCACTTTCCTTTTTTTCGCTCGCGCTCGCGGTCTGGTCGTCGTCGACATCTTCGCTCAGGCTGCATTCTCCCCTCTGGCTCTTGCCTTCTCTCCTTCGGCGCCGTTGTTCTTAGGTGCGTTTTCCCTTCCTCTCGTCTCAATTGGGCTCAGATTCCGTGTTTCCTCGCCGCTTCCCCTCCCTCTCTTCTCCGCTTCGCTGCTAGATTTTTGTTTTTTGTTTTTGTTTTGTTGTTTTTTAATCTGGATTTCCGCTTGCTGGATTTCGCTTGTTACCTTATGCATTGGAAACTCTTTGGTACTTCTGGATTTCTTTTTTCTGTGATAACTTGCTTGTGGTTGTTTTCGTTTTCTGGGACTACGAAATTTTTTTCCTGCTCTTGGGCTAGTGTCAGTTAATGACTTTTTCAAGATATGGCCCTGATAGTGTGTTGTTTGGAAGGATATGTCCCTGATACTGTATTCTTTTGAAATATACTTGGACCACCTGCAATCTCTTCTTCCTCCCTCCTCAGTCCTCAGTCGATGAGTCTTCAGTCTCTGCTCTCTCCTCTAGTCTGATTAATTTAGTGGGTTTTTGATCTTGCTCTCCTCTGCCTTGTTGCTGTTATGAATGGTAGTTTGATGTGCCCTGTTGCTTTGTCTGAATATTGTCACGGCTTTTGGCATCTGGGTTTTGCTCTTGGGCTAGTTAAGGATTGATTTATGAGGGCTCTGTTCTTCAGGCTTAAGGGAAAGAGAGTGGAGAAGTTGTATGAAAACTATCTTCAAAATCTATATAAAAAGTTAACGTATCTTTCATATTCGCACATTTGGCTGGTTAAGGTTTGATTTATAAGGGCTCTTGTTCTGCTCTTCAGGCCTGAGGAAAAAAGAAGGAAGAAGTAATATGAAAACTATCTTCAAATTCTAGATAAAAAGTTAACGTATTTTCGTAATTGCAGTTTTTCGTTTTGATTAAAATATGAAATTAAAGCAAATCAGTCTATCAGGAAGAAGTGCTATTACTTAATATTTTCCGTTACTGGTCACCACGTTTTAAGGAAAGATATTCACTATTCTGCTAACTAAAGATTAGGTTGTTTGGATCTTAAAACAACAAATCAAGCACAACAGAGTAAAGTGCACTCAGCTTATGAACTGATACTAAAAGTGAACAATTGATAAGCCGTAGGGCTGCTTCAATTTCTACTCAAATGTTAAAAATCATTATGAAGTTTACAATACAAGACCTAACAGATTTATCTATTTAACACTTATCCAAAAAATGAACCTACTTGAAAATGTTGGATTAGTTGAATGCGAAACATGAGTTCATGAAGAGAATAGTTGTGTCCCTGTATTTTTGTTGGGTCAAATACCATAGAGGATAAGATGCAGATCTCTGTTCAGAGAGTTTGTGTGTGACAGCTTCTAGCAGTAGTGGTTCAAACAGGATTATGGCAATTAAAGTGTGCAACACAGATAAATAAAAATGTGTTTTGATTTTGGCATGATAGATTTCTTACAATAATTGAATAATTTTCTGATGTCAGTGAGAGATTCTGATTTGTCCTGGTGCTTAACTATGGAGAGTTTAAGCTCTTAGCCATCTGATCATGTTTAGATTGGCACGAACATCTTGAAGTCGTAATAAATAATATATTATAACCATATATGTACCTTGAGATGCAGTCACTCAGACATTGAAGAACTCAAACTCTTCATAAGATTTCCCTTTTTCTTGCTGAATCCTGATTACTTTGATTCCACTGCACATATGCTTTCAATATAGATGATACGGGTTATTTCATTAATGTAATTCACTTGGGGCTGAAAAATGATGATAAGGCCCTAGTCCGATTTCCAGGAATGTTTTTTAGTCAGTGTAGTTGTGGAGCAGTCTTATTCTCATTGGTCAAAGTTCAAACCATTCAAATTCGTTAATATTTATGAAAATGGTGTTAAATCTCCTCAAACAATAAAAAATCTTGGTTTTCAAATATCATATATTGAATGGCAATCATGTTATCCAAAATTTCTGGTTTCAACCTATTTAATTTCCGTGAACATCTTTCTGCCTTGAATCCTTACATGTGTCAAATTTGGTTCTCTTTTAGATTTAAAGTGACCAAAGCAAATTTGAAGATTTTTGAGTCCCAATTACAGTGCAGCATTGTGTAATGTTGAATCGAACCGGTGTTGTTCTAGGTTAAGTTTATATTTTCAATATTATGCTATTAATGTGATTCCTTTGGTTCAGTGATGCGGACATTCTTTTTATGTATTGTATTGTGTTTTGGCCTTGTGGCAGAGACTGATATGAATGACTCAGATGGCATAAATGTGAATGACGCAAGCGGCATCACATATTATTATGCTGACATGTGTTTTAGGGAGTTTGATGACAGTTTGTTTGTATTGGAGTATTGAGAACGGACTCAATGTCTTCCCATTAATAGCCTGTTTGTTTTTCTGTTCAAATGCTTTCATATCTTTTCAAGTCCAACAATTTTTTCTTTCCTCCAAATAGTGTTGCAACTCATGAAAACCATTCTGAAGAATAAGCCAAACAGTTCTTTTCATTTTTTTTTCCCTCTAAATTAATTTTAAGAACCATTGCTTCAAACCAATTTTTATACATCATGAATATGAAGTTTATATTTTGCTTGTGTTCTTCTGATATTGATCATTGTCCGTTCTGATAAATAGTTTATCATTAACACTTGGTGTGGTTTAAAGGATACATGTGAGTGAGCCAAATTTTTCTTCTTAAAAGGATTGTTAATAATTGTGCAGCGAGGTATCCTTTGAATGAAATGTCCTGAGGTAAGCTGGAAATTTAAACTTTGATGGCATGATGCTTGAATTTAAACCTTGAGGTATATTTTATTTAGCTTTTATTTGATACATTTCATGAGGATATAAGTCTCGATTTTTAAATTTTATCCATCTTTTAAAAAAATATGTGGTTGGCCTGCATAAACCACCAAGTGGATGGGATTGATAAAATCTCAACCTACAAGAAAAAGGGTTGGCCTGGCCCTGCTTTGGGACGAATCCTTGGTTTAGCCCAACTTTTTCTGCCCTTTTTAATTTGCTTCTTCAGAAAATTGAATTGTAAGTTGGTGATTTTCTTTCTTTTGCTACTAGGTTCCAACTAGCCTTTCATCAATGGCTACACTTCAACCTCTGTTCCGCAAATCTTCTCAGTTCTCTGTAACCCTACGTTCATTTGCCACTACTGCAAGGCCTTCCCACCATAATGATCACAAAAGGAACCACAAATTCCTCGAACCCAGCTCCTTCATTGGAAGTTGGGAGGCTCCAAAGGACCCAAAGGAGGCAGAGGCTAGGCTTGCCCAGCTCAGAAGAGACTATGCCAAGCAGGTTAAGGAGGTTCGCAAGGCATATATCCAGGAGATGGAGCTCATGAGGCTTGAGAAGCAGAGGAAGGATGATGCTAGAAGGGAGGCCATTAGGGTTGCTAATGAACAGCGTAAGAAGCTCAAGGCTGAGGTTGCTAAAGTCAAAGCTGAAGAACGCAAGATTGCCCAAGAAGAATTTCGACAAACCCTTGTATGTGTCCCCCTCTTGCCCATTTTTTCACCTGTATCTTTTGGGTTTTCTTTATTATTTCCTGGGATTCTGTTTCGTCCAAGGAAGTGCTTTATGGGATAATGAAATAATTAACAGGAAAAGATTATCCAAATCATGGAAGATGGGAATGGTTTGGTAGTCCTACAGATGTTTTTTTCCCCTTCTTTTTTTTTTTTTACTTATAATGAAACCGAGTGTGTGGTTAAGTACTAATGTATGCTTGTATTATGCTGCTATTTAATTGTGTCTTCTTAACTATTGGACTAGATGTTAGCGTGAAATCTGCTCCAAGGAAAATGAGTAGATTTAAGATGGAAGAAAGAAAATGTTACCGTGAGAAACCCCAGTGATTGCAGATTAGTGTCTGTGGCACAATGGTGCCTCCCCTACCTGACTCAGTAACACCATACACCTGCTATGCTAACCCAGCATCCTATTCTTATTCTAATTAGCACCAAACATGCACAGAAAGGCGCACACACAATACATGATACAAACACAAGTCAGCAACATAATGAAAACACACAAAACATAAAAATGAGACAATCCCCACGTATAGACTTTTATCCTATTAGAAACTACTTGTTCTCAAGAGTTTGGGCTGGGGCATGACCATCCAACTTAATCTTAATGGGGTAGTCTTGTTCCCTACATAATCCTGTAAATCTTCACCCTCATATTCCTCGACAACAATAATCATGAAATTCTGGGATGGTGTGGCACTAATGGCGGGCACTGGCAAGACATCTCTTTTTTCTATGTCCTTACTTCAGCTTCTGGAGATTTGTTGAACCCACAGCTTTGCTAGATGTCAGTTTTAAGTGTAGGAGCTCGTTTGACTAGTTGACCTGACCTGAAGTTGTGCCATTAAAGCCTGAACCTCAACTTGTGATCATCTTCAGACTGGATTGGGTATTGCTTGATAACACCCCTACATCCACTGAGACTTTCTTTGCTAGAGAAGAACTCTTATTACTTGTTGGGAGGGCTGCCGTCTCTTGCATCTTTGCTAGGTATATGGCACTAATGATGGAAGTCAGTTTGAACACTTGAGCTTCAACCTTAAATTTCAACCCACTGAGGGAACAACTAAAAGTGAAAGACTTGGGAGTATCAAACTGTGCAATCGGTTCTTCAAAGTTCTCCTGAAACTGAGAAACTGAGCGTCTGTTTCAGCTTCATGAGCTTTGCCATAAGCATTATAACGTTGACCATTAGCACAAACCAATATAAACATATTTAACTCGCAATTACATTGTGAATTGATCATTAGTCTGGGTTGATAGGGATATTAGATTAATCCATAGTTAGCAAAACATGCAATATCATAAACACAGTGCGACATGTTTCAATGGGAAAGGATACCAATTGCTCCACATTATTGAACTTTAGAGTGATAGTTACTCTTCTATGAACACTTGAGAGGCGACATTCTTCCACTAAATAGTTTAAGGTAGCCGGTGCTCCTCCTAAAATATTTCTCGGACAATAATTCCCTTTAACCCATTATTAAATATTAATGCAGGGAAAACCCATGGCACATTGAAGCATTTTGTTATATTTTGATTAGGAAATCTACCAGCAATGATTCTAAGTCTTCATCTTTGTTAAATTGCATTTGAAGCACATGTTTCAATTTTTGGGTTCAAAGAGTGATGCCAGTTCTTTTGGTTGAGAAAGTATCTTATTAGTCAGGACGCAATAATTTTGATCTTCATGCCACAATTGTTCGCTTACTGTTGAATTTGAAATTTGTTGCTAATGTCCGTTTATTGCCGTTGTACCTGGCATGGTCACAATTCCGATGAAGTGATGTGGTTTGAGGAGGACCTTGGATGAATAATCAATTATATTGGCTGTCCCCTTGTTTCATATTCTGCATTTACATTTTCACCTTAAAACTTTGGCCAAATTTGTCACTGATTTCTCATTTGTCTGTGTATAGTTAAAAGAAAGAGCAGATAAACTTGAAACTTGGAGGAGGATGATGGGAAAGCATGAAGAGAAGAAGAAAGAGAAGAAAGATTTGTTACACAAGCAAAGTTCACTGTGGATTGATGAATCTGAACTGGAAGAAAAAATACTGGAAGCTGTGGTCGATACAAAACTACTTTGAGCCCCTTGCAGTTCCTCAGTTTGAAATGAATGGAACCTTTGTTTTGCGGTTAGTGGAATCTTAGTTCTTTGTTCAAAGCAGCCTCTTAAAAGAGTAGCTTGTGAATCAGAGTAGGTTTGCATTAGTGGTTGGGCTATAAGGAGCGTGATGTATGGAAATAAAGTTCATGTTGATGCTTATTGGAAATCTTGAATGTCCTAGTACCATGTTTGAAGTGATTTCTATTCAAAGAGGTATAGCAAATGGTCACTCAATTAATCATATGACATTCACATCCATTTAGGTTGTTTAGAAGCCTTGCAAGACGTTTCATATCCTTCAAAATGGCTTCTAAATGAGTTTGATGGTCAGCAGGCCTGTTGTTTTTGTTCACAATCCTTTAGCTTTCAGATCATAGTTCGTTTGTGCGTTGATCTGAGTAATGAAAAAGTTTGATGAATCAACGCACAATGGGTTTAAATATTAAAAATAAATAGCTGTCCATTATTAATCTTGTCATTGCCTAAATTGAAGAGAAAACTAGTAATGAAAAAGTTGTTGTCATGTAACTGATGCATGGGTTTAAATATTAATAATCGGTTTTCCGTTTAAACCGATTGGTCTGTTTATTTTTTTGGGGCCCTTAATGAGAAGTGGACGAGCCTAAAATGTCATTTTCGTCAAAGGAGTATTTTGATTTGGCAAAAGATTTCTTCGGGTTCGGACATGGAAGCAGATGTTATGTGCTAAATAAGTTTAATTGTTCCCAACCTAATTTCTTTTGTTTAGATAAGACAAAATGATATTAAAAAAAGTTTTACATATAACAATAAATAAATGTGCAAGCAGAATTTTATTCACAAAAAAAAAAAAGAAGATAAAGACGCAACTTTAATAGAAATAGGGAAACAATCATGAAACAATAGCAAAATTTGCAGCCAGGTTGTGGTGGACGAATTAATAGGATTGGTTGGAATACGGGTAAAGGACATCTGAACAAAGTTGTCAGTGAGCAATGGCCAGGCTTCTGCATTTGTTAGGTGGAGTAACGGCTCTGGAAGAGCAAGGCTCGCAAACATTTGGTGAGGAATGGCCGTATCAGCGTAGACTCATTTTTTGAAAAGAAGATAAAAAAATGATAGTTAAATAATGAAATTTCCAAATGGTCGTCAAAACAAATAAAATTCCAGGTTTAGGTTTAGGTAACCAAATTGGAATTTGTAGATTTATTCAAATGACTATATTGCTCTTTATTTTAAAAAAAAACACCCAATACTCTCACTGGCTTGTAGAGCTGGAAAAATAGACCGAGCCCTTTTAAGCCCGAAAATTATGAGAGCCGGGCCTAAAAATTTTTCCCTCAAATGAAAAACAGGACCTACAAGGCTAGCCTTGTAGAGCCAAAGGCTTAAACGGGCCAGCCCTCGGTTTAAGCCTTTTTATATTTTTTTTTTAAGTTTTTTGTATAATTCTAATATTATTAATTTTTTACATTGTTGATAATATTTCAAATATTTAGTTATTATTATCATTTTAAAATTAAATTTCACATAATAGTTTGATTTATATAGTTTTAGACAATAATTTGTCCAATTAAATTTTTGAAAAATGGGTTAATTTAGACTTTAATAATGATTTGATTTATATTATATGTGTTGATATTTTTAAACTCTATATATTTGATAAGAGAGTATTTTTATACTTATATAACTTGTGATTCTATAATTTAAATTAGAAATTTATGAGTTTCAACAATAATGTTTCTCAAAATAAATTAAAATAATAGCCAGACCGTAAAATTTAAAAGTCATATTTCTATAAAGAATGAAAACTTGATATTTTTATTACGAAAAAAAGTATACTTATGAAGAAGAGTATTTGATTATAGTGATGATGAAGTTTCAAAAGATTAATGATAGTATTTGTTATTGCACATTTACACTATATATGAAACTCTTAGATGTTGTTATCTTGTTAATAAATGTTTAAATGTTCTTGAATGCTGATGGATATTTATATATGATGATATTTTGTATTTGTAATTTAATTTAATTTATATTTATATCTTTTATTAGTAATTTCATTGGTTTTTTTATTTTTTTGATAAAAAAATGTGAGAAATATGAAAAATAGCATTTCTTTTTTTAAATGGGCCAAAAGCCCGAGGGTTAGCCCTGGGCCCATTAACTTAAGGGCTGGGTCAAGGAAATTGGGGTATTTTTGAAATTTTGGCCCTGTAGGGTCAAACCAGTTCGTATTCCCACATCTACTGACTTGTCACCTCAAGTAATGTGATTAACACGTTTTTTAACGCTATTAACAAGTTTGGTATAATAGTTGACAACAGATTTTTAAGAAATCCAAAAAGTGACATTTTTACAATTTTACTAACTTGGTTAACAAGTTCTATAATACTACAACAAGTTTGGTATAGCATTTAACAACAGGTTTTTTGAAATATTCAAAAAGTGAGATTTTTGCAACTTTAATAACCCGGTTAATAAGTCATATAATGATATTAGCAACTCTCATAATGCCATTAACAACTCTAATAACAAGTCATGTAATGATATTAATAACTCTCATAACCATAGTGACTATCTAACATTTGAAAAAATTTTATTGTACAACCTTTGTAGGAAAATTTGGTTAATGGTGTAATGAGAGTTATTAATATCGTTACATGATTTGTTAATTGTATTATTAAAGTTGTAAAAATACCATTTTTTTTAATTTTCTAAAAAATTTATTTTTAACTACTATAATAAGATTGTTAATAGTGTTAAAAAGTTTGTTAATCACATTATTGGATTTGAAAAAATTCTAAAAAAATAGATATCGGCCCGTGGAGCTCCGGCAACCAACCAACCTATGAGAATACTTGGTGTTTTTTTTTTGAAAAAAATTAGTAATATGGTCATTTTAGCAAATTTACAATCTTAACTTGGTCACTTATACCTAAACTGAAATTTTTCTTATTTAGGTAACATTTGGAGATTTTGAAATTTAGGAATCATTTTCCAATCATTTTTTCTTAAATATTTGGAAATAGTGAATGAGCACCTAATACCTTTTTTTGCTTTTATATATTATGAAAGTTTTATTTTGTAGCATTTCTGTTTTAAATTGCATAATTTAACCATTAAACTTAATGACAAGTAACTGCTAGGATATTTTTGCTACATAAATAAATTTTCAGAACATATATGAGTAAAAAAAAGATTTTCAAATGCTGAGTTCCCATTTATAGATACTTTTACAATATTTAAACACTTTTTTTTTTAAGTTGCATTAAGCAGATAAATGATACGACCCATAAGAGAAGAGACGCTATCTTGATGATGAAATTGAACAAATGTTTTCCTAACCGTACCTTAAAATCTAGGAAGTTCATTTGAGGGAATCTAAGGTCTGGGAACTTCATTTGACATCCCACATTCACTGAAAACGAAAAATAGGGAGATGAAAGACTTTTAAAGAGCTGCCCTGTTTTACATGATAATGTCAAATACATATAAACATATATCTAAAATCACTAATATCATAATCCTAAAAATCATAGCATTTTTTGTTTATTTTTATGCCATCGTCTTTTTTTCAGGAGAAAAAATCATCATATACTTACTTTGCTTGACGTACAATAAAAATCATTAAGTCAATCAAAATAAAATATTACAATCACGTTGCAATACAACTATTTTTTCAATTTTGTTGTTTGTACAATATGCCAAAAAAAAACTGTTTAGGTATATCAATATTTTTAATTAATATTTTCATATTTTAAATAAAATTTAATATTTATGTATTTAAAATAATGAGAAGAAATATTTATGTATTAATTTTTTATATTAATTGGGGAGATAAAAAATAAAAATAACAAAAAAATATATATTATCGTAAAGTTTATAAAATAATCTAAAATTTATAAGTAGCTTCATTATAAGTTATTACTGCTTTGATCCTCCATATAGGACCTAATTATTGAGTTGATCTTGATCTTAAATATAAAACACATTAATCGTATTTATCAAATTTTTTTAAAAATTATCCTATTGATACTCTTTCAATCATAATTAAGTAAAGAGAGAGGAAATATATTAAGAAGATATTATGGTGTTTGGAAAAAAAAAAACATGACATTTTTTATATTTAACTAATTTACTTAATTTTTTTAATCTAATTAAATTAATTAAATAGCTTTATATTAAGTACTAGAAGAATACTACCTTCGATCCTTAATATAATACCTCGTTTGACTTTATTTTGGTTATAATTATAAGATCCCAATCCACTTTATCTCTCATATTTATGTATTTTTTAAAAAAGTAGTCTTTCTAATAATGTTAGCTCGTAAAGATATTTTAGGAAAGACAATACCTATTTATTACAAGTAACTAACTTAATTTATTTTCTTAGTATTAATTTATATATAGCTCACTCAATACGAGACCTATCAGTGGATGAAACCAAACTTTTGAAAAAGTGATTCTGGAGAATAGATTCTGAGAAAAAATAGATTCTGGAAAGAATAAATTTTATGAAAAAGTGATTTTGAGAAGTGAGAGTGTTTGGATAGTGTTATCAGAAGCACTTTTATATACAAATACTAAAAAAAAGACATAAATTATATGATAATTATAGAGAAAATAGATTTTATGATATATTTTCATTTGAAGGAATAAATTGTTAATAATTATTTTTTATTAACATAATTAATACATAAGATAATATAATTATAATAATTAATATGTATATATTTATAAATATAAGATTAATATGTTTATAAAAAATCTGTTTATATAACAATACATATCTATAGGCTCTCACACTCTCCCTTTTTTCTCCAAAAGTAAAAAAATTTGCTTTTTCCAAAACCATGGTTTTGCCAAAACCATGGTTTTGACCCAAACCATGGTTTGGGCAAAATGGGGTGGTGTTTGGGTGACTTATACCCAAACCATGGTTTGGGGTGTCACCCAAACGGTGCCAGTCTATAAATGACTTAACAATCTAAAATCCATGAAGTAGCGGCGTGGTTTCTGGGCCAAAAAAAAAAAAAAAGAGGAAGAACAAGAAGCTGGGCTTCATTCAGCTTCATGGGGTCGGCTTCCCCCCTCTCATAGACAAAAGTAGCTGAAGAAACTGAGAATTTTTTTCTCCTGGACGAAGAAAATACTGAGATTTTCCAAGAATTGAAGTTGAAGTGGTGTGATGTGAGGAAAAAAATTGAGAATGAGAGAGTGAGTTGCTGCCCTTGTTATCAGATTGCCGGTAATGGTTCTCTTCATATCTCTAAATCATACTCCTCTTTCTTGATTATAGGCGGGCTGACTGATGTCATATGGGCTTTTCATGTCTCTAAATCAACGCCTTTGCTGTTACATGGGGAATGATGTTGAGGGTTTTGCGTTTACATTGATTCGTCCTGGAAAAAGATTCAAAAATAACTTTTTCTTGATTAAATTATCTGATACAGTATGTTTTCTGCTTTAGCCTTTTTCCTTCTTTTGGCATTATGATTCCTTGAATCGGAACTGATCTTTTCTGGCAGGTATGATTCTTTCTTGGTATTAAAAAAAATGGTTACATTGGTGTGCTGCGATCTCCAAATTCACATTCGTATCATGTTCTTCACTATGCACTTGGCTTTTAAACATACCATAGCATAAGCTATGGGAACAAGGTTTTAGGGGCATCCCTTCACGAATTAAAAGCTTCATCGCTAAGACCCAATTTTTGGGGTCACCGGCTCTGCATTTGCGATATTTCTTGATGCGATTGCTTGCCAATTAGTTGGCATTAATCATAAGAATCTCTGCAATTTGGTTGTTTGCATTTTCAGGTTTAGATAATTCTATCACGTATCCTGGTGGAACAGAGTTGATAGTTAAGCATGACAAAGGGCAAGAAGATAACAGTAAATGTAGATGGTGGTGTAGATGATTGTTGGCGATGGTTAGTTCAGAAAGGACCTGCAGCTGTATTCATTACTGTGGCAGTGTTTGCACTTTTGGTTCGTGCAGCTGTGTCACTCCATCCTTACTCTGGTGCTGGACACCCTCCAAAGTTTGGGGACTATGAGGCACAGAGGCATTGGATGGAGATTACCCTTAACCTTCCAGTTAGGGAGTGGTATCGCAATAGCACCACCAATGATTTGAGCTACTGGGGACTTGACTACCCACCGCTTACTGCCTACCAAAGTTTCATCCATGGTCTCTTTCTCAGGTTCTTCCACCCTGATTCAGTTTCTCTTTTCAGTTCAAGAGGTCATGAATCCTATCTTGGGTGAGTATTTAATTCAATTCATTAGTTAGGGTCCTTTTAATTGATACTATCTGAATAAGAGTAAACTAACAATTTAACCTCTAGATTATTACTTCAGTTAGCTTCATTGTCTGAAATTATTGAATGTGCTAGCTAGTCACTAAAGCTACTAAACTCATCACAGGTAGTCATTTCAACGTCCTTGAATCACTTAATTAAAAGACTTAAACGTGTTGGGTTTGTTGTTCTTAGGAACTAGGTTTTATACTTGCTTAGTTTTGGGGACTAAAGCTAAATCTAATAATCTAGTGATTGACTGTTAGTTTCCTCATTTTATAACTTGTGTTTTGCTGATGAGCCTCTTTTCTTTTCTTCTAATTTTTTTCTCCATTTTGTTAATGCGTCTCTCTTTTGCAGAAAACTACTCATGAGGTGGACAGTTTTATCTTCTGATGCCCTTATATTCTTCCCAGCTGTCATATACTTCATCATTGTTAATTACAATCAACATCCAAGAAGCCATAAAAGTAACAATGGATGGCACACAGCGATGCTTTTACTAAATCCATGTTTGATCTTAATTGATCATGGTCATTTTCAGGTTTCCCAATTATTCTGATAGTGTTTCATTTCATTTTTTTTTTTCCGTTTTCCTTTTTTTAGATTCAGGTTCAGTGGTGCCTTTTTTTCTTGGGGGGGGGGGGGGTTTCCATCCCTCAACACTGTTGTCTCGTTTTAAATGTAGCAATTGTTGTGTTTCAGTACAACTGCATTAGCCTGGGCCTCAGTACTGGAGCTGTTGCTGCTATCCTCTCTGGACAAGATCTTTTTGCGTGTGTTCTGTATTGTCTAGCCATAAATCATAAACAGGTTGATTTCCTTGTTTTTTTGAATTGATCTGAGTTATTTAAATTTAGTATGTTCTGTGGTTTTTTGTTACGACTTTTTCTCTTGATGGCATTTCTTTACCTGTCTGCTTCATTCCATATTCACATACTTGTTATTTGAGTTCATAACTCAGAAGACTGACACTAAAATTGGAAAGTTAATCATCTGGATTCTGCAACTGCCTTTTTTTTAATAGATCAGTGCTTGGATTTTATCAGCTAATTTTTATTCATTCCTTGAATTTGACTCTGATATAATTCGTAGTATAGCCTATAAATTTTCTTGAAGCAATGAAGTTTGTAAAGTAAGATAAATCTTCGTTACTTTTCTGTGAATTGGCTTGACTGCTTCTTGAGTAGATTACATTGGAAAAGAGACACTAAATTATCTTCCTGGGTGTTTATTTGAATATTGTCATGAGGTGAAAAAAACCATAGGGTTGTCAGCTACATAGCAAGCAGTTGTAATGGCATAGACAGCAATATTTGTAGGTAATAAGTATTTTATTACTCTGATGAGATTGTAACCTTTCGCTTCTTTCTGGTACGGGACAAATGTTGCTGCTTGCCTCTGCAGATGAGTATATACCTCGCACCTGCTTTTTTCAGCCATCTGCTGGGTAAATGCCTGAGGCGTAAATATCCACTCTTAGAGGTGTTAAAACTGGGACTGGTCGTTTTAGGAACCTTTGCAGCAGTGTGGTGGCCATATCTTTATTCAATGGAATCCATTTTGGAGGTAAGTACGATATTGTTGGCCACTAGAAGATGTTTTCTTGTGTTTGACTTTCCTTAACCCGTGGTGCCTTTTATGGTGTTGTATATATGTGGGTGAAAGAGATTTCTTCTTTGTCAGATAACTCCTTTTTTTTATCCTAATAAAAGGACATAAATTAACTGCTTGTGGTACTTGGAACAGGTTCTTTCTCGTCTTGCTCCTTTTGAGAGGGGGATATATGAGGATTATGTTGCCAATTTTTGGTGCGCCTCTTCAATTCTTATCAAGTGGAAGAAATGTTTACAACACAATCACTGAAACTTCTCAGCTTAACGGCAACAGTTTTAACATGTCTTCCTTCAATGACTCAACAAATAAAATCTCCTAGCAACAAAGGCTTCCTTTATGGGCTACTAAATAGTTCAATTTCATTTTACCTATTCTCTTTCCAAGGTTGGTATAACATTTCTTTATTTTACATAAAATTTAGATTATTCTTGCAGGAAAATTACATTTTACCTTCTTGAGCCAAGGCTTTGTTACAAAATTGATATGTAAACTTTAAAATGTGACAAAACATCTCCCTAAACTTCGGATTATAACATAAACATTAAATACCAATCAAAATCAACTGCAAGAGTCTGCTTTCACTGGTTGACATTGTGTTATGATAAAAATGTGGATATATCTGAGCCCAAATAGGAGAAACTGAGAAAGTGTGTATAAGGGGCCATGTGAGGAGCATGAGGTGTTGTTGCATTTTAAATTCATGTGCTTATTTTACGAGTAGAACTTAATTTAGGGGAGGAAAACATAATGTTCTGTTCTTTTATTTATAGTCATATACATAATGAACACCTAATTCTTATGTGTCTTCTACAGTGCATGAGAAGTCCATTTTGCTGCCCCTTCTGCCTGCAAGCCTGCTTGCTGTGGAAGAGCCTTTTCTGTTTAGGTGGTTCATGCAATTTGCCATGCTCTCCATGTTCCTCTAATATGCCGCGACGAACTGATTCCAGCATATTTGGCTTCATTTGCATTATTTATCCTGATATTCTATGCACCAGGTCAACACAGAAATGAAGAGAGCAATTACTATTTCAGCACAAGAATCATGCGTCTGATCTTATGTGTCTTTCCTTTATTCTTCACATTGTTTACTTGGTCAGCGTCCTCCAGAGAAGTATCCTTACCTCTTTGAAGCGCTAATTATGAATCTCTGCTTCTCTCAGTTTGTGCTTGTTGCACTCTGTACAAATTTAAAGCAGGGTGCTGGATAAACATGTCAAATTGGAACAAACAGAAAAGACAAAGAAACTCAATTGATATTTAACTTCTGCTGTTTTAATTCGTATCTTTCCCTGTTGGATAGCTGGACTCAGAGATCACACGTTTTTATGCATATCAGCTATGGCTTATAACCCTGTTCTGTAATTTTCACTTAATTCTTATTCACATGTGCTTTTGTATTCAGATATTTGAATGTTCAACTAATGTCCTCTCATTGATGGAATATATATATTTAGGTTTTATTGGACTTGGAAAAAAGAGCAGAAAGTTCATAATATGATTCAGGTAAGGGATATGCTAATCATAAGCATTAGTCTCAATTACCTTGGCTATTTGGATTGCAGTTGGGGAAGCAAAAAACACTTGGGAAAGTATAAAACTGAGGTTAGTGGCTTATTGTGGCTCAGAGAATTGTTTAGATGAGGCTTCTTTTCTAACTGACTTATGGGAAAAAGTAACTTTTCTAACTGACTTATCCAACGCAATTTGGATCAACTTTTCTAACTGACTTATGGGAAAATTGTGCAAAGTTTACGATCTAATTAGTCATGTGATTTCATTTACTTTAATTAGAGACCAAATGAATTTTAATTTATATTCATGTTTGTCCATTATATATATTTAATTAATTATCTATAATGTATTTTCAAATTTTTTCCGTAACAAATATTTTTATTTTATAATCTCACAAATAAACTATTTTATTTTATCATAATAATTTGACGTATTTTTTAAACTATTATCACATAAAAATATAACATTTCAAACACTACTATTCAATAAAGTCCATGTCCTTTTCAGTCATTTATAACTAAACTAACTTTTCTATTACTCATTCAAATAATTTTTAATTTTTTCAACTAACTTTTTATAAGCATCTATTCAAATATAAATCGTATTACACTAACTGACTTTTATTCTAACTTTAGTTATAAAAGTCAGTTAGACTAGAAGTTATTTTTGTCTAAAGTCAATCCAAATATACGCCTTGTCTATATGTAAATTATCAATTGCTCAACTTATATAGGCTTTGTGCAAAGTTCGCATTCCCCGCTTATTTCGCAATGGCGTGGCTACATTTTATTTTCCTCTTTTACACAAAGAAGTTTTTTTAAAAAACAATTTGTTCTTCTGGATTCTTCCTCAGTGCTTTCATGATTTGCCTGCGCCGAAAAAGTCGTGTTTTCACCTCGGTTCTCTAGCAGACTCATCCGCTAGTGGGAGTACCTCTAATCTAATCTAATCATTGAGAAACTTGAAATGTTCCCACGAAAATTAAATTGGAAAATATTCTGGGAGGAATGAAGTGAACATACTTGTTTCCACATTAGGTACATATAAGATTGGATGATCCCAGTTTTGACAATTTATTTTTAAAAAATTGCTAAATTGGAACATTAGTTTTTATTAAATTGAGAGTTAAAATTATTCTTGTTTTAAATTACACCTTTTAAAAATAAAACTATACAAATTAAAGAGAAAGTAATCATGGGGTCCTATATTTTTCATTCATTTGCAAAATCACAGCAATTTTTCTCCTACCATTTAAAAACTAATGTTAACTATTGAAATATTGATATTAACCATTAACATATTTAATAATAAGAGATAAAATTACTAAAATTTTAAATTTTTAAAGTAATTTGTTGAAAAAACTTTAGATGCCCAACGTTATTGAGTGAAAAACTTTCGAAGCAAATTGTACTTTAACCTTTTAATCTTAAAACTTCAAACTTGGCATTACTTAATCCCGGTAGCATTTTACTCGGTTGAAACTTAATTTTTAAACTTAGTGACTCAATGCTATGATGTTTGAAAGATTAGTCCTTGAACTTTTGAGGTTGTCAAACACGCTATAATGTTTGGATGGAAACCTTGAACTTGGTGATTCAATCCTATAGTGTTTAAAACTCTTGATTATATCAAGGAGGTGTTTGGATAGAAACCAAACTATAATTTTAAAAATGTTTTTATAGTTTACGAAATAAATATACGGAGGAGTTGTCTCGTTTTGCGAAAAAAAAATACTTCTAAGAAACACTTTTAAGGTTGTTAGTGTACCTCATCCAATGATCTAAATCTATAATCTTTTTTTTTTAGCAAAATCTAAATCCTATAATCTAAAAGGTGGGATTCAACATTTTCACTGACTAAAACAGTTGCACCAATTTAAACTAGCATGGCGACTAGCCTCCGTCTTACCTTTGTTATTGTTATTCTTTTGGGTAAACGTCTTATCTCTAAATCTCTAGAGATCTTTAAGATTTGATTCACAACGAAAGTAATATTATTTAGACTGATAGTCTCTTTTGGATCTCCTCGTTTTCATATAAAATGGAGTTTAAGATCTGAATTTTTATCCAATCAAAATTGTAGGAGCCAAATTATAATTTTTCCTAAAATAAAATATGCAATTTGAGTAATTTAATAGTATTAATCTTGATGGATTAGTCTAATTTTAAAATATGGAAACAAGAACCTAAGCCCACGGAACGTGTTTCTAGAAAACGGAGGGTCCCCAGTTACTGCGTGCCTGATGACTGTCATAATATTTAATAATAAGTAAAGATAAATTTCCAGCTCAGCAATCTCATCTGATTTTTCACTGTTTTGCTGTCTGCATTTTATCTTATCCACCTTCCCCAATCGCTTTCACTTTCGTGAAGCTTCTTGCTTACCCATCTTTGCTAGCACCCATGCTCTTAATGGTGAATGCTTCCATGCGCACCAATAATTATATTTTGATGCATCCAGCACTTACTAAAAAAAATTTCAAATACGTCTAGTATTTTAAAA